>NW_019424401.1:0-1839 GCF_000390285.2 Anoplophora glabripennis | reverse complement strand
TTTATTGCGGGCGCGACCCACCGAACGCCGTGGTAAAAAATAATGCGAGGTTACGGCGGGGTACCTACCTCATATTTTGAATTTAAAACTCAGTTAATGCTGCCATTAGCTTGTGATTTCCAAATCCCTTAGGCCACGTAAGAGGTGTGATTTGGAATTTGGCTCTCATACAGTATATTTTAATACCTACCATTTTACTATTAACCTAAATAAACATTTAGGTAAACTAATTTCCAATTACCTATTGCATTTAAAAATTAATTGTTTGAATATTGATTATCTCGCCGCTTGCCGTTTCCATCAGCGCGGCATTGGATACTGTTACTCCCCACTAGTCCCCACCATGGTGAAGCCAGAACTTTTTTGCTTGTAGGCGCGTCACACTTGCTTGTAATATGGTACAGTTTCTCCAACACCAAAAGCGGTTAAAATAACGTAATTTAGGAGGGAACTGAGGCCGGCTCGAAGCTGCTTATAGTATTAGTGTTTCAGTTCGTGGTTAATGCACGCGTCGCATAGTACGCGGGTAGTGTCTGATGTGAGTGTGAGAGATAGTACAAAGGCTTTAAGAATAATGATAAGGCAAGTATTAATT
This sequence comes from Anoplophora glabripennis, assembly GCF_000390285.2. NCBI lineage: Eukaryota > Metazoa > Arthropoda > Insecta > Coleoptera > Cerambycidae > Anoplophora > Anoplophora glabripennis. The sequence goes on along the minus strand of NW_019424401.1, from coordinate 1,244 downwards.
TAAAGACTTCCTTACAACAGAACAAAGTAGGACTAAATTTAACATAAACCTACATAGGTAACTAATAATAAAACTATCTCACACTACTATTTTATCTGTTGAAACACATTTTTCAAGGCGTAATGACGTAAACTACTGCTCTAAACAAATTAAAATCACTAGTCAAAGAATTTCTGAATTATGAAACGAAGAAAAATTTAAAAATATGTTTAATTAGGCGAAAAATATTACTAGACTGTCAAGTAAACGAGGCAAAAGTTGCGACGAACTAGAAATATTTTTGAAGTATATTTCCCCTTAATTAAGTACCTACTCGTTTTGGGAATTTACATGATTTAATTTTTTTGCTTTAATAGATTCCTCAAAATTTCCCGAATATGCAATCAAATTTCCCAAAAAATTGTTTGAATGTTTATGGCGAATGTATCCAAACGTTTTTGAAATAGATAGGTTGAAAAACGAACTTAATATTATGTACAGAGACGAACAATTTCGTAATTTAAAAGTTAAAAAAACGATAGAAATATTATACAAATAATTTAAAAGTATTTTCGAAAACATACAAATTGTTTTGTCCAGTTTTAACAACTCTTGCAACAAGTGTCTCGGTAGAATGAAACTTTCTTCTTAAGCGCATTAAGACTTAGAAATACGATGACACAAGGGTGTTAAAAGTGGAGGTAAACGAAAAGCCGGCAGCGTTGTTTTATATGTAAATAGATACCTAAGTTGGCTGGCTACCTACCTTATGAAAATTTATTTTTATATGTTCATATTTTTTAATATTCATAAACCAAGTAGGAACAATTTTGTTAATTGTTATGTGGGTACACATGTTGCAAGTGACCCATTTTTAAGTACAACGTCAAGAATGCCGCCGGACGCACCACGGGGTTCCCGGAAGCCGACCCCTGCAGAGTGGCGCCAGGACCAGGAACTTCTGCCACCGACTACCAAGCTACCTACGACCAACTCGAGACACCAGGGGCACTTTCCAACGAACACTCACCCCGTCAACAGGTCTTTTCATACACAAGTTTTCTATACACTAGTTTTCAATAAAATAATTTATTATTACCGTTGAGAGAGCGTTTTATTCTTGCTGTACAGCGAAAGGAACCCTCAGTTAGGTAAATATATCACTTTGTCTTTTTTTCTGTTACTTAATTTTATTGTAAACGCAATTTGTAAAGTTCTGATATTATTATTAATAACATAATTTTTTAATTTACGGTTCTAGTAGG
>NW_019424400.1:0-1976 GCF_000390285.2 Anoplophora glabripennis | reverse complement strand
TCGCATTATCTGCATAGGTAAAATTATGTACGTTCATTGTATATACAGGGGTCGCTGATATTAGGTCTGGAAACGGTCGATTATCTCCTAGCTATTGAAAAATCATGACACAAACGCTTTAGGTATTTTTTTAAATCTATTACAATAAAGAAAAATTAAGTATACAATATCAGTCAAAAAGTGATTTTCCTTTAATGGAATCTGTATATTATTTCATATTTCTAAAATTCTTCTCGAAATTCTAAACAAAATTCATATAGCACATCATGTATCTAAACCTAACCGTTTTCGAGATATCGAGCTTTTTTTACTACTCTCAAATTTATAAAAGAAAAAGGACCTCAAATTATGGATATTACCAACAGTAGTGTCGGTTTACGTGACTGTTTAAACAAAATGTAGATTCGTCAGAAAACAATATGTGGATGACAAAGTTGACATTTTCGTTCAATGTATCCGTAATAACTTCGGAGAACTCGATTCTACGATCATAATCGTCTTCACCCAATTCTTGTAACAAATGAATTTTATATAAGTAGGTGTAATTTTTCCCGTTTGCAAGTTTTTTGAATGGAATATCGACTTATGTTATGATTTAAAACCTCTGTGGTGTCGAATTTACTGGATTTTCTACCACAACATTGCATTCAAAGAATTTTCTTCATTTGAAACGCTTACTGGTTTTCACTTTTTCGTCGATCTGTAACATCTCTAGTTTCATGAAAACGTTGCAATGTTTTAGATTTAGAAATACGTTCCCAATCAGGATGCAATTCATGAAAAATGTCCACTATCACCATATCCTACGACCATTAAAATTCTAAACGTACCATTTTTGCTAGAAAATAGGTATGATGACAGTAACCAAGAATCACTAATATTATGTATTTATCCAATGAAATATTGATTCATGGATTATAAAAAACGTATTTATTTTTATATTATGAGCGAGATTGATAATATTTTTGATAAAATAAAACTACAAAATATAGTAAACCGCCATGATAGGTTGAACACCAATCAGAGCGAATTACGTCACATCTATGTAAATGTCATTTTGTTTCATTTGTACTTCGACAATATCCGCAGTATTTATCTTCGTTTAAATATTTTGTGTTTCCCAACTATCAGTTGTTTAGTTTTGTGTTACCAAAACCATAATCAGGAAACNTCTGCTTTTGTTTTATATAATTAAACCATACATCCCCTCTACAAAGTTAGTAGCCAGCGCCTTCCGGTCAATTAAAAATGGATACACACAACGTAGGTAGTCCTTATGACAATCACATATTTTTGGCCACAACTACGTTTACTTATTTTTTGTCGAACCTAGGGTTGTTATACTACAAGTATCAGTCAAAAAGTGATTTTCCTTTAATGGAATCTGTATATTATTTCATATTTCTATTCTTCTCGAAATTCTAAACAAAATTATCTATAACGAGTTTTAATAAACAACTATTTTCTATAGATTTCTAGTGTTCAGCATTTACCTCCTGACGTTAATGAATTCGCTGAACAAAATTTTGTAGTGAATCTAAAAGGGCGTTTTGAATAATAGTGGAAATTTCATGTTTTATCCTTTCCTACAACTCTTCGATATATTCTGCGGCCTATTTTTGTAGACTACATTTTTTATGTGACCCATAGAAAAAAGTCAAGTGGGGTCATATCAAGAGACCTAGCTGGCCATTCAACTATTGCTCCTCTGCGTCCAATTCATTTATCAGGAAAAGTTTCATCTAGATATGCCTGTACCACACGTTTAAAATGTCGTTATCTACACCAAACATTTACTTTCTGTGGTCGTTGAGTGTGAACTTCCTCCATCGAATGCGGATTTTGGTCTGAGCAATACCAACAGTAGTGTCGGTTTACGTAACTGTTTAAACAAAATGTAGATTCGTCAGAAAACAATATGTGGATGACAAAGTTGACATTTTCGTTCAATGTATCCGTAATAACTTCGGAGAACT
>NW_019424399.1:0-1843 GCF_000390285.2 Anoplophora glabripennis | reverse complement strand
ATTGTTACCGTAAAACAGTGGCGTACTATTTTATTTAAGAAAATATGCCACCGATACCCTATATCTCCACCACTGGAGCATGCAAATTTTAGGAAAAGCCCTCAGACTTTGGACAATGTTTACATAAATACATGTGCCCTATTTCAATATGAAAATTGCACAGGAAATGATGTTGGTTTGTTGAAAATGCAACGTTAAAACAAAAAACTAATATCATAACAATGTTGTAACATTTAAATAAGCCATAAAAACGAAAAACGTGCGATATCTTTTTTAAAAATATCTCGAAAATCTAAACAGCTAGAAGCAGTATGCGAAGCTTTTTCAAAACAGAATGATCTAAAATTGAATTAATTTAACAGCTAAAAGCAGTCTGCGAAGTTCTTCAAAACAGAATGATCTAAAATTGAATCAATTTAACAGTTTTTTGTTGTCATTTCATTTTTGTGATACCTACAGGATGTAAAAGATATTGTAATTAAATTTCGTGTGTACATTATAGGAATTAAATGGCAATTAAGTCTCAACTCAAAGCAGTGACATTGATCTGATATGCTGGTTATGTTTTCCTCAAAAATTACGACACGCTTGTAAAAAACATATTCTTATTGATTTTAAAACAAAATGTACTGGCTATTCGAATTCAAAAATGATACAAAATAATATAAATAATATTAGAGAAATAGTATTTGTTCAAATTTTCCCAAAACCAATGTCTTCAAGAGCAACAAAGGTTTATACAAAAATATTCTTAAAGTGTTTAAATATAAATCGGTATAAAAGTCATATTTTCTGATCTATAGATCCTAAACGGCTATTTTCCGTATGTTTTATGATAAATAATAAATTGTTAAAGCATAAAGAAGATTACATTTTCTATCCCGAAAAAAAAAAAAGTTGAAGGGATTTTTTTCGGTCAGGTGCGTGACTTTGGAATTTGGGAACGGTGCGAGGTCGAAAAGTCGACGTCAGCGTGAATAAATCTCCTTTTTCGCCGATCGACATTAACGGCGTAGTTTTAGTGACGGCTGGCTGTCAGGCACTAAAGTGTCACATTTTACGCCTAGGCATTAGAATCATATCATTTTTACTGCCGCTAATATAATATAAATTAAAAATAAAATTTGTTCATTAACGAAAGTAATTTTATTTATTGTAAACATTTATGGTGAAATTAGAACAGCCTGTAACGGATATCCCTTGTCCTGTTTGCTTTGAAACATTTACTTCCTCTGTGAAGGTTGAAGTTTTTTCACTGGTAGACGGTTTATGGACTATTGAATCTTCCAAAGTGGTTGAATTATTTAAAAAATCGTTTCCAGCACTTGATTTATCCACTGATTTACGAGTTATGGACTCCTCAATGCACCGTTGAAGATATCCATCTACCATGAACTTTTAAAGTTGTGACATCAGCTCCTGAATACAGGGTATATATAAAATCTATAGAAATTAAACTACAGCTTCCTAACAATATTTGTAATAGAAAAGTCCTATACGAAAAAGTTCTATTTTTGCGTTCTTTTTTCGTAAATTAAAGTTCAATTATGCATCAAAATATTTTCTCTGGAACGGTCCTGTCCTTGTACTGTACCATGAGTTACGTGCTGTAGACCAATCGCGTAAACAAATCGTCGTTGAAGATAGAAAGATACTTCTCAATTTTTCGTAATCTCGTGAAGATTTTTATCGGCCCATATGTACATTTTATGAAAATTCACTACATCACGTGTAAATGTCGCCTCATCTGTTACACAAACGTAAGTAGGAAAGTCTACTTGATTGTAAAAACCAACGACCTCAGAAAGGATAGACAGTGCATTGTCTTGGTTTGTTTTGTTCT
>NW_019424398.1:0-1926 GCF_000390285.2 Anoplophora glabripennis | reverse complement strand
AGTACAAAACATTATCTGTACCTCACTTAAAGATTTTCATCAAATTTTGAAACGGTAGCTTTGTACAGTAACGGCTATCGAAGAAATTTTACTAATTTTCAATATACATGCAAATAACGTTATAGAAAGTTAAAGTATTATACCTTTAGTAAGTTCACATCCTTAGAACTGGATTTGATCCAATATATAGGGGCACTGTACAAGAAAAAAAATTGTATCATATGTCAAACGACAAACTTTGTAAATCTTGTTTTTAATCTACGGTGAGTGTGAATCTGCTGTAGACATTGGCTTGTGCATCTTCCAAGGACTAAAAAGCATTATTTATTTTATGTTATAGACTTTTCCATAAGTGAAAAATTTGTGAAAAACGATGTCATTTCGACACCTAGAACAAAACTAAGCCATAAACATTTAAATAAATGCAAACCTAAGTGGAAAGTATGTAAGAACTTTAATAAAGAGNTGGTTTGTTGTTCACTTACAGAAAAAAGTTCATTCCCAGTTCTTGTTGTAAAACTTATTTCCGTTAAAACTCGCAAAATCGAAAGATTGGTGAAAAAAACAGTTACTTAAGAACAGCTAAAAATGCATTCATGATTTTGTTATGACAGAGTATACACTCGATATAAATAAAATCAAACGATGAATAAAGTTCTGTTCTTGGTATCGTTTTAGTCCGGTCAAATTAGTCATAAAAATTGTGGTCAAATAACGAAAATTCCGACAGCGCTAAATTTTGGTGGAGACTTTGAGTCCACCATTAGAAATAAATTGTCGAAAGTCCCCATCGATCCCATGTGTGCTAAAAAAGTTATTCAGGGTGAAAGGTCAAAATTTGAGGTTTTTTGGATTTTTTTCGAAAACGATAAGTTTTACCAAAAAAGTTGCCCTGATAAAAATTATGGACTTTAAAATTATCTACAAAAATGGTCCGTATACTTTTTTTCTAAGAATCACCATTCCTGAGATATCGCGATTCTAAAAGTTGAAGGAGTCACGTTCTACATGATATGCACATATATGCCACGTNTAATTAAAATAGTTCTTTTTAAAAATAACGCATGTGGTACTATGGATTTAATTCGATATAACAGTCAATTTTGAATTGGAACATAAAATGAAATATTAGAAAAAATAGTTATTTAACTGGGCAGTAAAGTACAAGATTTATTGCCGTGAGTCCACTAAAGCATTTGCATAATAGTTTTATCAGGTGGTTGCTATGAGACGAACGTTATTAAGTAAATAATTTAGGTGCACAGTAATCGCCAGAAATTATTGAATCAGCAAAGCAAATAGAGTGTAATTTATTACCAGGAAAATCAGAGGTAGATCAGCAAACATATAAATAAAATTACTTTCGTTAAAGAATAAATTTTAATTGAAAAAATGATTCTAATGCCTAGGCACTAAATGCGACACTTTAGTGCCTGGCAGCTGTCACTAAAACTACGCCTTTATACTATAAAAAAATCACTTAAATTTCACTCAATTTTACACAATAATGCATCACTTTTTGTCTACGCCCAATTGAGTGAAATTTTCACACTATTAATATGAGTACAACTGATTGTGAGTGAAACTATTGCATCAGAAATGAGTAAGTTTTACTTAAAATCGAGTTACTGCTATCAATTGAGTGACTTTTGAGTATATAAAACCAATTTAGAGTTGAGTTTTTCTCTAAAATGATTTAAATTTAACTTTTATTGAGTCATTTTTTACTCAGTCTTAGTTTCTACTTAAATATTAAATGCAAAAATAAATTTACTCTGATTTAGGTCCAAGTTTACGTGAAGAATTTATTTAAGGAGTACCTTTATTTGACTGAAAGTACTCAGTTTTAGTTTAAATATAATCAAAAATGAGTAAAATGATCAAAATGCCCAATATTGAGTGAAAATGTACTCAATAATTTCACTC
>NW_019424397.1:0-1842 GCF_000390285.2 Anoplophora glabripennis | reverse complement strand
TGAAAAATGTAGCTCATCTGTTACTTTTGGAAAATTTACCATCCTCTTCGTAAAAGCAAGATTTTGTTGCATTAAAAAGTTGTAAATCGTCCAATTCAGGAGAAAACGAAATAGGTAATAATAAAAAAAAAATTGAAATTGAATAATTTTCTTGTAGACACATATTTTTTTTGTTCATCTTCTTGTCACGTGTTTATTATTTAGAAACGTTTTTCAGTTTTTTACGTGTACATGTTTGTGTGATAAATGTATTGATTCCTCTAAAGCTCGGGTCACACAGAGCGCTATGCTATGCGCTATGTTCGCAATGAACCCTGAGTAAGTTATATTCACCAACCAGATGTCTTTCTTAAACTTTATATACAAAGTATTTCATAAAATTGATACGGGGAAGTTTCTTTAATTTTTTCAACTTTACTGAAGATTTGGTGAAAAATGTTGTACTTACTAAGATGCCTTTTTGAAAATGTATATACTGTGTTCCATAAAATTGACACTGATTTGGATTAGGTATACAGTGTCTTCTATTATTTTTGTTCAAATCCGCAAAAACTTTATTCTTAAAGATAATTCAACAAATTTTTTTTAATTTTAAGTGGCATCAAAAACCGCTTTTTCTGATCCTTCCACGGCTTTTAAGATGGCGATCCAAGGTCTGCTATGATTTTCTTTATACCCCCGAATTTCAATATAAACACAACGATTTTTTATTTATTTTTATTTCTTCTGGGCCATCTCAAAGTTTTAAATGTGTACAAACTATTAAATTTCGAGAACACAAAAAAAACATAGCAGCAATCGCCGTATAGTTTTTTTCAAATTTCACAGTTGTCCTTATTAACACCACTTTATCAGATTTTAAATAAAAAAATCGTTAAGTGTAAAGAAAATCCTAGCAGGCCTTGGATCGCCATCTTAAAAGCCGTAGAAGGATCAGAAGAGGCGGTCATCGATGCCATTTAAAATAAAGAAATATTTGTTTAATTATCTTGAAGAATATAGTTTTTACGGATTTGTACACATTTAAAACTTTGAGATCGTGTAGAAAAAAACACTATGTATAGTTTTGGTTCAAATTTCACACCTAGGGGTTTTGAGGGGTCCTGGTTCACACCTTTCAGATTTTAAATAAAAAAAAATCACTAATTGTAAGTGTTTATACTGAAATTCAGGAGTATAAAGAAAATCATAGCAGGCCATGGATCTTAAAAGTCGTGGAAGGATCAGAAGAAGCGGTTTTCGATGCCATTTAAAATAAAAAAATATTTGTTGAATTATCTTGAAGAATAAAGTTTTTACGGACTTGTACATAAATAAAAGTAGACACACTGTAGATGAGTCAAACTTTTTTTAGAATTTTAACATTTTCTACTTTATTTAAGTCGTTTGCTAAAAAAATGTATATTTACCAACCAGACACGTTTTTGAATATTTTTATATTGGATGTTCAAACAAAATTGACCCAGGTCAGAATTTATTCATTGAAGTTTTCTGATGAAACACTTTATAATGTACCTTTTTGAAACTGTATATCGTGAATGTTCCATAAAATTGACACAGGTCGGGATAGGACCAGACTTTTCCTGACTTCGTTTACTTTCTACTTTGTATTGATGTTTTGATATAAAATGTTACATTCACTAACCAGATGCCTTTTTGAAACTCTATACACAAGATGTTCCACAAAATTGGCTCAAGCCAGATTGACCAATATTTCGACCACATGGAACGTCATTTTTATTTGCCATGTTTATGATTTAAAAACTTTTTAAATTTTTCATTTGTTCAGTATGTGTTTACTATATCAATTTCTTCAGTGTATAGCGAACATAGTTATTATAG
>NW_019424396.1:0-1843 GCF_000390285.2 Anoplophora glabripennis | reverse complement strand
GGGCGGTCCAGGCAAAATGTAAAAACCCTGTTATTATTTGAGATACAAAAAAATGTGGGCGAGATATTTATTTAAAATATCCATTCTGATAAAAATCCAGTAACAGGATAAGTTCCAGTAAAAAGAAAAATTAACAAAACTGGCGGTGAAAAGTAGTATTCACGAATAATATACAGGGTGTTGTACAAGCTCTATGACAAACTTTGACAGATGGTAGCTGGGTTAATTTCAAACAATTTTTCTTATATGAACATAGCTCCAATTGTCCAATCAATAGGTAGAAGAGCTTAAAAAAAATATCACCTGAAAATAAAAAATATGGATAGGAAAAAAATTCTAAGAAAAATAGTGTATTTTTCCTGTGGCGCATAAACTGCGAAGTTAACCTAAAAACTTCATAAAAGTAAAAACAATCGGTTTTTCGTTAATGAAAATAAAACTTGAACTTCAATCGAAAAAAATTAAATGAGAAAGTTGTAGTTATTAAAAAAACCTAACGATTCGTATTTTTAAATATATGATTGTTGGATTACTTTTCGAGATATATCGAAAAAAACATCAAAAAACGACTTTTTTGTTTTTGCTGTATCTCTTGCAAATTACGGTTTTGAAACTTATTAATTACTGTAAATGTAGCCCTCATCATGCAAAAAAGAGCCTTTTTTTAAATTAAAAAATATTAAAAATTTTTTGAGTTATAAGTATCGATTTTTCGAAAAAAAGGTATCTCGAAAATCGGCTCTTCTTCCAATAGTCGTAGAGAAACGAAACAGGACTCATTTTTTTCCTTAAGAGTTTTACTTTCATGGTAAACAAGAGTGATAAAAGAGTATAATCATTTCAAGTGTCCAAAAATGACTGCTGAAACTTGAAATAAATAAAATCTTTTATCACTCTTTTTTACCATGAAAGTAAAACTCTTAAGGAAAAAGATGAGCCCGGATTCGTTTCTCTACGACTATTTTCGAAAAATCGATATAACTCGAAAATTTTTTAATATTTTTTAATTTAAAAAAATGCAATTTTTTGCTTGCCGAGGGCTACAGTTACTGCAAGTAACAAGTTTCAAAACCTTAATTTGCAAGAGATACAGCAAAAACAAAAAAAGTCGATTTTTGACGGTCTTTTCGATATATCTCGAAAAGTAATGTAACAATAGATATATTTGAGGGTTGCTTTCGCTGTATAGCAAGAATAAAACGTTCTCTCAACGGTAAAATAAAGTATTTTATTGAAAACTAAGTTGTATAGGAAAAGACGTGTTGGCGGTTCGAATGTTTGTTGGAGAGTCCTCGTGTGTGGAGTCGGTCGTAGGTATATGGATATGCATCTGATAGCTGGCGCCAGTAGACCCTTCTTGGAACGCTGGTTCGTCCGGCGGCGTCCTGCTGGCGCTCTTGACGTTGTGCTTGAAAATGGGTTACTTGCGAACATGTGTACCCACATATTTAAAAATACCAATCGATAGGTTTCTTTAATAGCTACAACATTCTCAGTTTTTTTTATTAGCGAAAAATCGTCTTTCTTACTTTTTTGATTTTTTTAGGTTAACTTCGCCGTTAATGCGCCACGGGAAAAATCTTTCTCAGAATTTTTTTTTTCTATATCACCATATTTTTTATTTCCAGGTGGTAGTTTTCGTAAATTTTACATTAGACCGTGACAGATTGATTGGACTAAAAAATATAATTTCATATTTCGATTAGTGATTTTCGTTTACTACTTCCAAAAAACTAGTTTTTTTTATTGATAAGATAAAAAAGGACATTATTAAGAATGAAGTACTTTAAACCTGACCTTTCCCGGTGGCCAGTGGTCCAATACCGTACTCCTTGAACTTCTT
>NW_019424395.1:0-1844 GCF_000390285.2 Anoplophora glabripennis | reverse complement strand
CTTTTCCAGAACCCGAATAAATGATGGCGGTTAGGGGTGAACCCATAAGGAAAAACCCATATTATATACTACTAGAAAAAATTAAAGGAATAAAAGGTTTTCATTAATCTTTTAGTACATTTTTCAAATTGATGTCACGGATGGACAAAAATTTTTTCTTCGAAAACCATGACGGGCCCTTGTAGAGAATTTATTTAAGTTTCCAAAGAGTGACTGCAAAAAAAGCCATTTTTCCGCCTGTTTTTGAGACTGACAGAGGCGACAGCGAAAAACCTAAAAATATTCTAAAATTACCCACATACTCGTCATGAAAAATGAAAGTGAGCATCACTTTCAGTTTTTCGAAAATCACCCTTATTTAGGGGGTGAAAAAGACAAAAAAAGTGAACAAATTAAGAATCGTCAACAGTCGTAAAACCCCAAATATTTCTATGTTGTTATCAAAATAATATTATGAACGTGAAAATATTTAATTTCGTTATTTGATACGGTCTTGTCCGGATTGAAAATCAACCCATAATATCCCTAAAGGGGTGAAATCATCCCCTAAACGCCTAAAAATGCAAAAAATATATTAAAAGTTACAATTTATTCACGTTTTTGTATATTTGGGGGATGATTTTACCCCTTGAAAGAGATGATTATTTTTTAAAATGATTGATAATGTATGGGAGTACTTGTGTATAAATTATTCTAATGAATGTATTTCGAAACATTATTTTTTCATGCATTATAACTAATTTATGTACTTTAAAGCCGATGGTTGAACTTAGGGGTGGTTTTACCCTCATTTAGGGGTATTTTCCTTCGGATCTAGTGATTGTGGGTTATTAATGGTTCAATTATCACATATAAAAGAAAAAGGAAATAAATTGTAACTTTTAATATATTTTTTGCATTTTTAGGCATTTAGGAAATGATTTCACCCCTTCAGGGATATTAAGGGTTGATTTTCAATCCGGACAAGACCGTATCAAATACGAAATTAGATATTTTCACGTTCATATTATTTTGATAACAACATAGAAATATTTGGGGTTTTACGACTGTTGATGATTCTCAATTTGTTCACATTTTTTGTCTTTTCAACCCCTAAATAAGGGTGAATTTCGAAAAACTGAAAGTGATGCTCATTTTCATTTTTCATGACGACTATTTGGATTTTTTAGAATATTTTTAGGTTTTTCCTTGTCGCCTCTGTTAAAGTCTCAAAAACAGGCGAAAAAATGGCTTTTTTGCGATCACTCTTTGGAAACTTGAATAAATGCTCTACAAGGGCCCGTCATGGTTTTCGAAGAAAAAATTTTTGCCCGTCCGTGACATCAATTTGAAAAATGTACAAAAAAAATTCTTACGGTTATTTAGAAAGTCTACCACTAATTTACAAATATGTATTTATGAAAAGACTAAGAGCTAAATTTTCAGTGTTCAATGTACTCACAATTATGCTGTAAATTGACAAGTTGATGCATCAAACTGTTTTTCTGTTCCAAATGATCAAAATTTAAAAAAAAATTAAAGGAACATGTGTATGCATTAATTATCAAAATGAAAAAGAAAAATTTTTGTCGACTTACAATTTTGCATTAGTTTAAATTTAACAAAAAAACAAAAAAAAAATATCTTATCTTTTTCTTATTTCGATAGGACCATTTTACACTGTGATACGACCTTTTGAAAATCACTAAACATTCATGAAAATTGTTAGTTCTTTTAATTTTTTTTCAGTATATGGGATGCAGCAGCAGTCTGACAACACTCCCCGTAAACTGTCAACTATTATTGCTGTAAATGACCATTAGAAGCGTTCAACCAAAAATTAGTCAAAATCCTCGATAGAACTA
>NW_019424394.1:0-1860 GCF_000390285.2 Anoplophora glabripennis | reverse complement strand
GACCAAAACATTAGGAAATTTTCTTGCGATTTATAAGAAATATGTAAGTATATAAGAAAAACATTGATTGTTTTATAATAATTTTATTCTGTTCTGGAGAAAGAATATACAGGCTCGGAAAGTCCTCATGGTTCATCGGCCGTTACGTGGGAGCGATAAAGTAAGTCATAGAAATCCATACGATAGAGGATGGCTATAATGAAGGCGTCTCATAGTCACCGCCCGTTTCGCCCTTCCACAAATAAGATCAACTTCCACTTGTAATTCAGCGACCTGTGGTTATCTTTGTTTTCGTCGTTTGGCTTTTCTTTAATAGATGTCACTACAATTCCGACTTCGGTATTCCGATATGTTAATACAATCCGTTAACAGAGGGCAGCACAATTTATCTAAGGTGAGGCGCAGCCCTAGAAAGAGTGATGCCAGATCAACAGATTTTTTGGAATTGGGGAAATAGGGAATTTTGCTTTATTTCTTGGGATTTTAAGTCATTTTAAAAAGTATACTTAAATCACAACTAAATGAACTTTAAATGCAGCTGAGCACTATACTCCATTTGAATAACTTCTCAGTAGGGGAAACAAGGTCACTCGATTTACAAACAGAGGTATCTACTAGCTACTGTAAAAAGTTTTCTTTGTTAAGCGTTGTGCGTCTATCGCACGGATTTCTATAGCTTACTTTATCGCTCTCACGTAACGGCCGATGAACCATGGGGACTTTCCGAACCTGTATATACATTGTGTCCCAAAAAAACCCGAATATCCCGATAACTTTTCAGAATCGAGTCGCATAAAAAAAAAAAAAATAAATTTAGATAAAAGCTGTAAAAAAAAATAAAAAAAAAAACATAAAAAAAAAAAAAATAAATTTAGATAAAAGCTGTAAGATATGAGGAAACCAATATGATGAAGACCCTGATCTGACCTTGATCTTAAGTTTCCACGTCAATTTGAAAATATTATATAGAACACTTTTTTTTGCCAGAAACCAGAAACAGAACGCCAAATTTAATGTCCGAAAATGGGGGCAGAAAATTTTCTAAATAACTTGACAAGAAAATGCGTTCAGCTAAATTTTGATTTCGGCCTTCAAATAACTTACAAGGATGTAATGGAAAAATTATTTGCTACCAGATTCCGCCATAAAATTTTAGTTTGAGCTTACAAATTTTGGTGAGTCACAAAAAAACACAAAAATTGTCAATAAATTAAAACAAGTTTTTAATATTGCCTTAATATTACGTTTTCTTTTAAATTTGGTAAAACTTTTATTGAAACGTTTCAATTGACGAACCAAGCAAGTAGTGATGATTATTTATCCCGTTTTCATGATTGGTATATGCGGTTTACAAACGGTCGTGAAGTCATAAATGATGAGCAACATGTTGGCCAACCGAAATCTGTAATCGCCGCATATTCATCAAAATTGAATTCATCAAAGATCACCTCATNAACCAAGCAAGTAGTGATGATTATTTATCCCGTTTTCATGAGTGGTATACGCGGTTTACAAACGGTCGTGAAGTCATAAATGATGAGCAACATGTTGGCCAACCGAAATCTGTAATCGCCGCATATTCATCAAAATTGAATTCATCAAAGATCACCTCATTGAAATTCATGGGATTGGAATTGAGCATCTTAAAAACATCAATTTGTCGTATTTTGGCCGAACATTTGGGATACCGAAAAGTGTGTGCACAGTTTATTCCGCTCAAGTTGACTGACTATAAAAAATTGCTCAGAATTCAACATTCGAAGGACATCATCATGGAGTCAAAAAAGGACAAAAACTTCCTTTAAAACATTGTGGTTGATGATGAAACGTGCTGTTTTCAATATGATCCAGAAACCAAGT
>NW_019424393.1:0-1854 GCF_000390285.2 Anoplophora glabripennis | reverse complement strand
ACAACGATCGACAAATCACAACAACCGACAGCAACGGCGACGACAACGACGAGAGCGATAACAATGACGACGGCGACGACAACAACCGACAACATCGACAACGAGTACAATGACAACAAAAAAAAATACACCGTCAATCCCACACGATAAAATATAGCGCCTAACTAGTACCTACTAGGAACATAAATATATCTTCCTAGTAGGACCGAACCGTTCTTTCGGTAGTTTCTTAAGGAAATCCTCAGGAAAATAAAAGTTCTAAATTATCAATTAAATTTTAATGTGAAAAACAAAAAATACACAATTATTATTATTAATAATAGAACACTGTTTTGAAAATTTGTTTTCTCGATTGTTTTTAATATAATTATTTTTATATTATTTCTGAGTTTTATTTAAAAATTCAATCCTAATTATTTCATTCCTCTTCTAAAACGGAAAAAATTGTCCGAAAAGACAAAGAAATTTTGTGTTGCATTTTCGTTAAAAACTGACAAAAATATAACAAACCTGGCGACATTTTAAATTTAATATAAATTTGCCTTGAAAGAGAGGGTTATAAGTGCATTATATTTTTTGTTAAAAATTGACAAAAAATGGAGCAAAAAACCCATTTTCGTTAGGGACTCGGGGAACAAATTTAAAAAAAACACGCATTTTAACTCGTTTACAGAATTTAGTAGATTTTAAACAAAAAAATTTAACAAAAAATTTGGTGCATTTTGCTTAAAATTTAACTAAAATCAGTGTACTAAATCTCAAAATCTCCGAAACTCTTAAAGCTAGAAAGAAACTGATTTCACCCCGTGATTCCCCAGGCTCTCTAGTGTCTGTGGGATTTTTTTCAGATTATTCTGAGCCTCCAAGCATTTCTCTAAAAATCGATGGATCGATGGATAGCACATGAAAATTATCAGAAAATGAATTCGTTNAACCCTTAGAGCTAGAAAGAAACTGATTTCACCCCGTGATTCCCCAGGCTCTCTAGTGTCTGTGGGATTTTTTTCAGATTATTCTGAGCCTCCAAGCATTTCTCTAAAAATCGATGGATCGATGGATAGCACATGAAAATTATCAGAAAATGAATTCGTTATTTAAGGGGCTTATTGTATGTATTTGAGGACGCTGAACACGTAGGGATGGTTATTTTCCGTCCGCGTGCCATAGTTCATGAAAAAATTTTAAAATCTCGGAAACCCTTAGAGCTAAAAAGAAACTGATTTCACCCCGTGATTCCCCAGGCTCTCTAGTGTCTGTGAGATTTTTTTCAGATTATTCTGAGCCCCAAAGCATTTCTCTAAAAAAAAATGGGGCAAAAAATGGAGCAAAAAACCCATTTTCGTTAGGGACTTAGGGAACAAATTAAAAAAAAACACGCATTTTAAGTCGTTTAGAATTTAGCGGATTTTTAATTTGTCTGGATTTTTTGTAGAATTTTTTGTTAAAAAAATGTCGAGTACATCGACAAAAAATTTAACAAAAAATTAGGTGCATTTTGCTTAAAATTTAACTAAAATCAGTGTATTACATTTTTTGTTAAAAATTGACAAAAAGTGGAGCAAAAAATCCCCTTTGTTTCAAACCCGGAACAAATCGGGGGCAAAAATTGGAGCAAAAAACCCATTTTCGTTAGGGACTCGGGGAACAAATTTTTTCAATTAAAATGCTCAAACGTATTTGATTAAATAACAAAATAAGTGTTCTTCTGAAATAAATCAATTAATATCTTCACGCGGGCTTCAGTGCGTTGCTTTTCTGAGGCCATGCTGATGTGAGCAACAACAAAAATATACTCCTAGCCCCAGACGATACAATATAACGCCTGAGCACCAGGAACATACATCTTCGAATATT
>NW_019424392.1:0-1848 GCF_000390285.2 Anoplophora glabripennis | reverse complement strand
GTTTTTGGGATGTACAATAATAGATCGGTGTTATTTTTTTATAAAAATATGTAATATGCTGAAAAATATATCCATATAAAAAATATAACACACCAAGCGTTTGTTTTATCCTTAATTACAATTGACAGACGAAAAATAATACTTTAATCTGTTGCAATAATAACTAGAAGAAGAAAGTATATTTTGAGTTATACTAACGTGAAATGATGTGGATCGCTGTTATATCCTAAGAAAAACATCTTCTCGCCTGGAAAAATTACGTGTTCGTGAAACATAAAACAACGCCGCACCTTTATGCTCGCCGGCTTGTTGTTTTTATGATGTGCGCACCTCATATAAATTATATACTGTTACAATTTACACCACAGTAATAAAATTTTTAAAGATTACACGTGTCTGTGCAGTTTTATTCATTGTAAAAGAGCGCAGGACACCATAAAGCGTTAAACAATACCCTACGAAATTCTACTCCACAATTCAGAAGGCTTTATTTTATCGCCGGCAAACATACACTTCACTTTATGGCCACTCTCTGATCATGCAGGGATACCAACCCCTCCGTGTCTGCTACTCATACTTTACAAAATACATCTTTATTCCTGAATTCAACTGTGCTCTTTATGTGATTTCTTTTTTGCGGAGAACACGTATCAGTGGTCGTAAAGTAGCTACTATGCAACGGAGAAGTTAGTTACCTAAATCATGTAGTGCATTTTGTAAATTACGTTTCTGCTAAGAAAATACCTAGCCGTAAAGTACAAGGTAATGCATATTATACGAGAAATTTAAGAAAAGTAAATTCGGCCCTTCTGCACAAATAGATAACTATTTTCTCAACAACAACATTTGTGTCATGAAAATATATTAACATTATGTTAGTCATTAACAAATATTTCAATTCAACACTCATTTGAGGTGGTGTTTTCTATAAAATGTTTCTCCTTGCAAAAATCATTTATGTATCATGGTTGAATTTACCCAAGATTTTATAACCTGGACTAAGCCATTAAAAAGGAATTGGAAATAATTTCTTTGATAGTTTAGAGTATTATTTAATTATTTCAATACATATGTCTTTTCCATTAGTATTATTTGGGAACATTCTTCTCTTCTTCTTTTCCTATTGGTTGGTTCCCACTACTTAATCCTGTTCAGCAAATAGTTTTGCCCTTTTAACAGAGTCCAAAATCCTCGGCAGATAGGACTGCCTACAAACTTTAGGTTACTTAGATGTTTCCTAAAGTGATATTGTCCTGTTATTTCGTCATTCTCTTGAGCAAAATTTTATTCAAGGCTACTCCATAAGCTCTTGTCAATGTCTAATGGCTATGTCCTGGCCTTGAAGTCCAGCATTTTCTGTGTTCTGTATCAGTCCATTTGCCCCCACTCTGGGAGATGTATCGCAGAAAGGCTCCGGGTCAGCGAATTCTGTCTCGGATCCCTTTCTAGCCAGTTCATCCACTTTCTCACTCCCTCTAATGCCTTTGTTTCCTGGTACCAAACACAGTCTAACTGTATTACTTGTAGCCAATTCTGTCAGCATTTGTAAATATTCCCACACAAGTTTTTAACTTATCTTGTGTGTGCCTAAAGCTTTAATTGCAGCTTGATTATCAGAGAATATACAGGGTGTATCTAAATAACACCGAAAAAATTCAAGGGGCGATTCTCCGATGAAAATTAATAGGGGTCTTTGGTATAAAATTTTTTGAAAAAACCCTCCCCTGAAAAGTTACGCCCCTCCTAAAATTACAAAAAAAAATTGTTTAACGAAAATATGAATTTTATGCAGAACTTTTTTACCACGCTGTATATTAGAATAACCAATAGATATTTTTTCTTCAGATT
>NW_019424391.1:0-1852 GCF_000390285.2 Anoplophora glabripennis | reverse complement strand
CAAAATCCTTCGGAAATGCATATTAGTGTGTCTGCTTCTTGACCCTTGTTGACCTGTGTAATTTATAAAATTAATAATAAAGTTAAAAATAAAGTTAAAATAAAATAAAGTTCGGTTATTTTCTGAACAGACGTCGTTATTCCTTTTACGTAGGCTCGAAAAAAAAATGGGGTAAAATATGTGAAAAATTCACTCACTTTTTTTTATCACAAATTAAGACGAACACGATGTTTAAGATATATCTTTCATTGGAAAAGTGTTATTTTCCTACTACTTTAGTAACATCAACTACGCGGAAAAAAATAATGTCAAGAAAATTCATACAATTGTCCTAAAATCAAGACAAGAACAAATTGTGTAAAAATTTTACATTTACAATGTGACTTTACGATTGGTAAATGATTACCAACAAATTGCAGGTTTTCTCAAATGTTCATCCAATACTCTATGAAAGTTGATATCATTTTTACTACTTGGCTTTCTGTGTATGGGGAAAAAAATTGAAAAAAAAAAATGGAAAAATTTAAAAATTAAAATAAAATCGGACTTGATATAAAATTTTAAAAAATTCCAAATAAAATTTTTTGCTAGAGTAAATCTCAAATAACATATGTATTAAGGAAAATATTCGGGATTGGAATGTTCACAAATTAAAAATTGGTCGAGCGCCTACACAAATTAAAAAAGAAAAATATAATAACTATTTAAATCAACAAAAAACGCAAAATCTTAATTTTTCTGAATAAGCAATGACAAGGAACTACTAACTGTTTTCTTTCTTTCTGTCTGTTTTCTATAACTAAAATGACAATATTTCAGGCGTTTTTTTAAACACTTTTTTAGAAAACAAGATCATAAATATTTACCAAACGCTTAAACAGATAAATACATAAAAACAGGTACAGCAATGGAGTTTTTAAATTATCGGCTGTGACGGATGATAAACAAAGAATTATAAAAATTAGTAAACAATAATAATTATAAAATAGTTTTATAAGCACTGTGTTATTAATTATCTCGATTGCAGCTTCACTCCAACAATGATAAAATAAATCATAATTGTTTAAAAATATTTTACAAACACATTTTTTTTAATTGCCTGTACAAATGTAGATTATATGTGATGTGAGATAATATATGATGGAGTAACGCTTGACGTAATTAATGTGTTGTAGTTAGAGTACGACGAAAAATTAAGTGCAATAAAATTGTCATTTTCGATCTTTTATGATGTTACATTTAATTGTATTTGAAAGGATATATATAATTGGTCATTTTAGTCACCAAGTTGTTTAAATTTTAATTAACTTTTAGTAAAACATTTCTACTCTCATGAGTATGGATAAAATACGAACACTTGAGTGTTAGAGATGTTTTAAAATCTTATGAGCTTTGACCTTCATATGCGCAGAAACATAATTCCGACCGTCGCCTAAATTATTCTACGTTCTAAAAACATTACCCCTATTATTCAGTCTCTCTCGAGCTCTAGCGTAAACAAGCCTTTGATCCGATTACAAATATCATAATAAAATGCCCTATTCTCTATTATTTTAATTTAAACAATAAAAATATATATAACGAACGTTCGCCAGTTGACTTTACTGATGCCCGAGCGCCTTAGTTCATGTCTACTTGTAATGGTGCACATGGTCTAGTTCTGAGTGAATGTTTTCACAACGTGCTTATTAGAAGAATTATGGGGATACGCCACGCCTTTCGCGCATTTCGCGGCTCATCAGATATTAAAAGACCTCTACTGCAGTTTGAAATTCAATACCAAATTTTCTACTGTGCAGAGTTGTTAAAAAGAAAGCTGTTGCGATCTACATGGGTTATAGCGACTTGAACT
>NW_019424390.1:0-1846 GCF_000390285.2 Anoplophora glabripennis | reverse complement strand
TTTCTGAGATACAGCCGCTTACCTCGCTTATTTGCCCACTCTGTACAGTTATTGTTATATTTTGTACCTTTTCTTAAACTTGTTTTTTTCTGAAGAAAACCTTCACAAGTTTTAATACTAATAAAAAAAAATATTTGTTTTTTGTCGAAAACAAATTTTCGAAAAAATATTTTTGGATAATTTTTTCAAAATGAAATTTATTTTAACTCAAAATTTACTTTTCGCACATAACCTCAAAAATATATTTTCTGAATAAACTTTTTTTTAGTCAAACTTAGTTTTTTTTCAAAAAACAATTTTTTGAAAATTTTTTTTATAAAAAATTTTAAATTCACAAAGGAACTTAGTCCTTTATTTTTCAAGGAAAATATTTTTGCAGAAATTATTTTTCCTACTTACCTTCTGGATCAGAAAGGATCCACAGTTATACATACCTGACCTAGATTTAAGAGGAATCCGGTTAGGAAACTCTTTAGTTTCACTATTTGTAGATTCACTTCAAAATTTACTGGCGCCTGACATAAACTTTTAAATTTTTTTTTAATTAAATTCTTTTGAATCATCTCCCACTTTCCTCAATTTTTCTAAATTTTGATATTGCTCGGGCATTACTTCATTGCTTTGAACCTATCTCGGATGAGATAGACCCCAACACCTACGAACCTCACGACCCGCTCTAACAGTATCGGCGTTTTTGTTAAGGTCACAGCACTAGCCAAAGCTCAGACAACTCATTTCCGAGCCAAAACTGGTGTATAACGAAACGAATGCGTTGACAACACAACTATGTTAAGCATAAAGGTGGAGGGGGTAATCACATGGTTTCAAAAGTCGGGTGGGGGATTGACAATATATATTCCAGCACATAACTCAAATGTTGCAGTGTTTTAAAGTGGCAACAAACTGTTTCTACGAGACTGCCGAAAAGTTAGCCATTATTAACACGCGAAAATTTCAACTTAACAAATCCAATACTAAATTAGTGTCTGTAGGACTGTGCCAAAACTTGAACTATGAACCGTGTGTGATAATTTATGGAAAAAAATGTGATCGAGTGATGTTCAATTTAAAAGAGTGGGAAAACTTTTTGTCGCACCAAGGAGTTATTACAAATTACTTATACCTACTCCTTTGACGAAACAATGCCTGTGAAAACTGACACATTTAATATATATTGTCACAGAATAAAACAATCAGAATTATAAGTTGGCGTGGAGGGGGTATTCGCGCAGATCGGTGCACGCACCCCCCACTTTTGGTATGCGAACAAAGTGGCGTAGTTACAAAAGCATTTTAGCCAATTTATGAGCCTGTTTGTCGTTTGTTATCCCGAGCGTTGAGCATTGGCGTCGTTTTACATGATTTATTTTGTTGTGGTGTAAATAAATGATTGTTCGAGTGTATATATAATTATTCTATAAGGTACTGTAAAATTAAGGACAAATGAAGTGTTAGAAAATAAAAGACAATATAAAAACGAGGAATTGTGGTGTTGAAAAGAAATATCGCGTTTCCTGATTTTGATTTACTTTTTTAAATGTTAGTTTACAACAATCTGAAAACAAATTAAATTTTTTTAGTTAATAAAATGTTTTAAAATTATAATCTTAAATGCAAATACTGTTGGTAGATAAATGTCTTCAGCCCATTCAATGGTAAAGTCCTCTTTCAATTTAATATTTTGTTATGCCAGTAGATAAGTTGGGCCGGTTCTGCACCGGAAGTGGGGCACATTGTAACAGTCCATCGAGTTCGGCGCGCGGGTTCAGCGGCTTCTTGTGGTCATTGTCGTTGTGCAAGAGTCGCGTGGGTGTTGGCGTGCAAGAAGTGTCATGGGGGCGGTAAC
>NW_019424389.1:0-1898 GCF_000390285.2 Anoplophora glabripennis | reverse complement strand
GATACGTGTGTACGCGGCAGACTTGTCCTACGGAAAAAATGTAAACAACTATTATCGTGAGACATTTAGTAAATTTCAAAACAATTGTTTTCCAGCTTTTAAATAAATAAAATGAAATGTATCGATTTTGTAGTGCGATAGTAAGATAGTGTTGTGCTTAAATTTTAGCTGGAATTTTAGTAATTATGAATCTCTTAAAACAGGAACTTAACTTTTAATCAAATTATGTATTTGAAAAATATGTAATTAAAGTACCCAAAGATTCATGTCGTCCAAATAATCATACGTATTAAAATAATTTAGGTTCTTACCAAAAAGTAAAATTAAATAATTTTTAAACGCACGAGTACAAAACAAACTGCATATGCTCAAAATATTCACCACCATTTTCGATGCACGCACGATACCTTCGAAACCAATTTTCGCGCACTCGCTGGAAAACACCTCAAGAAAAGGAAATAGTGGTGCGCAAAAAACACTCCGACACGGTCGAATCCAGATACCAACTGAATTGCGTATTGATGGTTGCTGGACACCTTAGTACCTCGTGTTAATAAACCGATATGTATTTTATGGAATTTTAAATTTATTACAACGCTAATTATTTTTTAGAATTAAGCATAGTTCAAGAAAGTGATAAACATTGTATTTTATGGTATTTTCTGCACGTAGTTATATCTATATTAATTAATCGAAATTTTGTACATCAAGTTGGAGATTTTGATAATTTTTTTCTCGGAAATAGTTGAGTTTAGGACCCATGTCATAAAGTTTTTTTGTTTATTTTAATGTATTCTATCACCTATTAAAATTAAGGCAGACAAACTTCTAATACCCTGTATTTTCAATTCAAGATTGTATGCCCTTATAGTAATGTCATCACGTACAGGGTGTTCTGTTTAAAATAAACGCTCTANTGGTGGTACACAAAAAACACTCCGACACGGTCGAGTCCAGATACCGACTGAATTGCGTATTGGTGGATACGTGTGTACGCGGCAGACTTGTCCTACGGAAAAAATGTAAACAACTATTATCGTGAGACATTTAGTAAATTTCAAAACAATTGTTTTCCAGTTTTTAAATAAATAAAATAAAATGTATCGATTTTGTAGTGCGATAGTAAGATAGTGTTATGCTTAAATTTTAGCTGGAATGTAATTATGAATCTCTTAAAACAGGACCTTAACTTTTAATCAAATTATGTATTTGAAAAATATGTAATTAAAGTACCCAAAGATTCACGTCGTCCAAATAATCATACGTATTAAAATAATTTAGGTACTTACCAAAAAGTAAAATTCAATAATTTTTAAACGCACGAGTACAAAACAAACTATAACATATGCTCAAAATATTCACCATCATTTTCGATGCACGCACGATACCTTCGAAACCAATTTTCGCGCACCCGCTGGAAAACTCCTCAAGAAAAGGAAATAGTGGTGCGCAAAAAACACTCCGACACGGTCGAATCCAGATACCAACTGAATTGCGTATTGTTGGTTGCTGGACACCTTAGTACCTAGTGTTAATAAACCGACATGTATTTTATGGAATTTTAAATTTATTACAACGCTAATTATTTTTTAGAATTAAGCATAGTTCAAAAAAGTGATAAACATTGTATTTTATGGTATTTTCTGCACGTAGTTATGTCTATATTAATTAATCGAAATTTTGTACATCAGTTGGAGATTTTGATAATTTTTTTCTCGGAAATAGTTGAGTTTAGGACTCATGTCATATAAAGTTTTTTTGTTTATTTTAATGTATTCTATCACCTATTAAAATTAAGGCAGCCAAACTTCTAATACCCTGTATTTTCAATTCAAGATTGTATGCCCTTATAGTAATGTCATCACGTACAGGGTGTTCTGTTTAAAATAAACGCTCTA
>NW_019424388.1:0-1854 GCF_000390285.2 Anoplophora glabripennis | reverse complement strand
ATTTGCAGGATATTGTAAATGCTTTTAGTAGATTCTTTTCTAGTAACTATTCATCTGCTGCAGCCCAAAACAATCGTTGTAATGATGGCAATTCTAATATTTTATATATTGAAAATATTTCTGAAAACGAAACCTACCTTGCACTTAAATCGTTGAAACCTAAAATGACGACCGGGCCAGATTTCATTCCATCTTTCCTTCCTAAAGATTGTGCTTATACTGCTTATGTGCTATGTAAGCCAGTAAATTTTCTTTTTAACTTAATTCTTAGTACATCGACTTTTCCCAACAACTGGAAACTATCCCGAATATGTCCAATTTTTAAAAGTGGAGACAGATGTGTCATCTCTAATTATCGTCCAATTACGATAATTTCTAATTTGGCCAAAGCTTTTGAAACTATAATCCACTCCTCTATATACAATCATGTAAGTAATATCATTAGCCCCTGTCAACATGGGTTTATGAAGGGCAGATCCACCAATACTAACCTACTTTCAATAACACAATATATATCAGAAACCCTTGACAATCAAGGTCAAGTAGATGTCATTTATACTGATATGACGAAAGCCTTTGATTGTCTACACCATAAGATTCTTATAGTAAAACTTGATCACGTAGGTGTTTCTGGTAAGTTGTGTCAACTATTTAAGTCTTACCTTCACGGCAGACTTCAATTTGTACAATGTCAAGGATTTAGCTCGTCTCAATTTGTGGCACTATCTGGGGTTCCTCAGGGGTCAATCTTGGGTCCTTTGTTATTTAACATTTATGTAAACGATATATCTTCCTGTCTCGATGTTAAGTACCTACTATATGCTGATGACATGAAAATCTATCGGTCAGTGTCTAACGTCAATCATGGTGAATTGTTGCAGAATAACTTAGAACGAATTAATGACTTGTGCAAGTTGAATCATCTCAATTTAAATATTAAAAATTGCAACGTTTTGTCATTTTCTCGCAAGAAGAGCACATTGGTCCTTCCTTATAACTTGGATGACATCCTTCTTTCAAGACCCCTAACATTCAGTGATCTAGGAGTTACCTTTGATCCTAGACTCTCATTTACCGCTCATATAAGTGCAATCGTTACGAAAGCCAGCAAGAATATGGGTTTTATTATACGCAATTCGAGAGAATTCCAATCGGTGGATGCATTACTTTGCCTGTACTATGCTTTTGTTCGCTCCAAACTGGAATACTGTTCTTCTGTTTGGTATCCTAAATATGGCAATCAGAAGTATATGATTGAATATGTACAGAGAAAGTTCTTGAAACACGTATATTTTAAGCTGCATGGATTTTATCCACCTATAGGTTATCCCCATGATATGTTATTGGCAGAGTATTGCTATGATTATATTGTTTAAGATCGTTAATAATTTGATGGACTGTCCTGAAATCCTGAACAGACTAGAATTCAATGTACCTCGTTTAAACGCTCGCATCGTGATACCTTTAGACTGCCTTTTCCGAAAACGCATATGTTATCATCATCTCCATTGTATCGGATGTGCATGAGTTATACGTCGCTCCAAAGTTCAATAGACTTGTTTTTTTCATCTGTTTCCAAAATTAAGACTATAATATTGGGATCTTAGTATTCCTCTTTCTTGTTTTAGTTTGTGCTATTTATGTGTTTTAAATCTTTTACTTAACTTAACTTGTTTAGTTTGTCCATTTGCTGTTTTTTTTCCTTTTCTTTTTTGTTTTACCAGTTACGATTGTTTTTGTTTTATTATCTTAAATTTATATATGTAAATACTATGTGTGCAATTAGCCTGCCCGGTAATTGGTATTTAGCTGTTGGGCAGATGTATCTTAAAATAAATAAATAAATAAATAAAA
>NW_019424387.1:0-1848 GCF_000390285.2 Anoplophora glabripennis | reverse complement strand
AAAAACTTTCACGGAAACGTTTCAACTTTTAAAAGAAGCTTACGGAGATGATGCTCTGGGTCGTATACGCAATTTTACGAATGGTTTTCACGATTTAAAAGTGGTCGTAAGTCAATTGAAGATGATCCTCGACTAGGAAGACCCTCGACTTCAACTGATGACTCCCACTTTCAGAAAGTCAAAGATCTGGTGCATACAAGTTGCAGATTGACTGTCGGAGAAATTGCAAAAGAGATTAGCATCTCAATTAGGTCATGCCATGAAATATTAATTTACGGCTGCGACATTGAAACAAAAGTTCAGTCATCACAATGGATTGACAAAGGATCTTCACGCCCCAAGAAAGTATGCCAGTCCCGATTCAGTGTCAAAGTGATGCTCACAATTTTTTTGTTTGTCTTTAATGCAATTAAACATTTTTAATTCTTGCCTCGAAGTGTAGCGCGGCAACTCATGGTTCCTGCTTCATGACAATGCGCTCGCACACTCAGCTTTGTAAATACGTCAGCTTTGTGCTAAAAATCAGATTACTGTCCTCCCTCACCCACCTTACTGGCCAGAACTGGCTCCTTGCGATTTTTTTCTTATTACCGAAATTAAGGGCTTAATGAAACAATTTTTCAAATAGAAGTAGGTTTTGAGGGGGACATCTAAAAGTGACCTTGACCATGACGTTAAAGGTAATTTCAAGGTCAAGTTGATTTTTTCAAATGGAAACATATTTTTGACACCAGAAATGAAAAGAGCAGGAAATTTTACATCCGACTATGACCTTGACCATGACCTTCAAGGACATTTGAAGGTCATTTTAGTTCTTGTTGCAAAATTCTACTTTTGAGACCAGAAATGAGAAGAGCGGGCCATCTATGACATTGACCTTGACCTTCACGATCTTTTCAAGGTCAATTTAATTTTTCAAATAGAAACCGGTATCTTTCAGACCAAAATAGAAAGTGCGGAGAATTTTGCTTCCGGATATAACCTTGATCATGACCTTAAGTTTCAAAAGTCATTTGAAGGTCATTCTAGTATTTTGCAGGCAAAACATTAATCTTGGTCATATTTTTCTTTTTGATATGTGCTCGCCATAATTTTTCAGAATACCCATTAACCCTTTGCGGCACGCATTTTTTATTCAAATGTTTTTGCACCTAGACTAGCTCAGAATTTAGTAATAGTTAAATCCGTTACGGGGGATCCAATATGTCAAATACTCGGCTCGACCTTGACTTTTAACGTAGGTTGAAGCATTTTCAAAGTATTTATCCATATGAATATTAAAAATGTTTACCAAAAATTGGTCGACCATATTGGATTTAAATATTTTCAAGTTCTAACTTTATATTCGCGATAAGCGCCCTCGAAAACCCCCGAGTACATTATTCGGCAAGACGGAAATGAATTTTGCAACAAAAAACTAAAATGACCTTCAAATGCCCATGGTCATGGTCAAGGTCATAGTCGGATGTAAAATTGTCTGCTCTTTTCATTTCTGGTGTCAAAAATATGTTTCCATTTGAAAAAATCAACTTAACCTTGAAACGACCTTGAAGGTCATGGTCAAGGTCACCATTAGATGTCCCCCTCAAAACCCTACAACTTTTATTTGAAAACTTTTTTCATTAAGCCCTTAACTTAAGAGATATTCACGTATATTTTTTAAAATGGGACACCCGGTATACAAATTCTAAATATTATATTTATAAATTCATTTATTTATTTTTTTATTATATTTTGTTCAACATTTCAAATGTTTTTTTTTTGGTTTTCATTAAAGTTGGGCGATAATTTTATTCAGAAATAGATACACTCCAGCAAAATCAATGTATTTCTGTATATTACCAGCTT
>NW_019424386.1:0-1853 GCF_000390285.2 Anoplophora glabripennis | reverse complement strand
CTGATTCCCAAGTTTATCTTCCTTTTACATGATATTCGAGTATGAAACTGTATTTTTGCACACTCAGGTAATCTGACACCTTTACCGACAATAATTGTAAGTGACGTTTACAAATTAGCGATCGATACATGATCGGTAAGGGATTATTTACCGATCAGGTAGCGGTAAGTAATCTAATAAATGTATAACTTTAAAAACTAATTTTTATTAAAGACAAAATTAAAATTACAATTTGAACAATTATTATAATTTATTGGAGCAATAGAATACGGGTTTAAAACAACGTTCTCTTTTGATGATGCTATAGTTGCTGCACATTTTGTAATAACAATCTGGGCTGCGATATAACTTTCTGCCACCGTAGAATTTCCTCGAGAATTCCCATGTAAAATATTGCTTGAAAATTCGTTTTTATTTTTCACAGTCTTCGACATATTCCTCAGCTACAGAGGACGAACGTCACCCACCGTGCCTAAAAGGCCTAAAATAGATATTATTTCTTCCTTGGTTTACCAGAATAGTTGCAGAACTCTTTCGGAATGCGTATCTGGTATAAGCTGAAGCACAGCTTAATACAGCTGGACGAGTCCGTGTCGGCGCCTTTGATGTGGCGGTCGAGAACCAAGCGAGACGGAATCGTGCTAACTCTCTCAGATTAAGCGGAATAGTCGGGGCTGTATTAAAAGAATTTTTATTATTGAAATAAAATATTTAGTTTCTACCTGACAGTACCGTAGTAGGTAATTTTAATAATATGAAATTTGAATTAGAATATTACGTGGTATGACATTAAAAGTAGAAAATGGGTATTTTAAGAAGGTAATAGGTTTTGTACTTGGAGTTAATACGGATTATTAAAAGAAAACTTGAAGAGTAATTAAAATTCCTTGTTGTATGCTCCTGTTTACTGACGTAATCCTTAGAGAAGAAAATGGTTAAAATCGCGTTTTTTCCGAAAAAATCGTTAATATCTCGAAAACAGTAGAATTTAGAGAAAAGTTGCATATGAACATTTTTGTTCAGGATACCCCAAAAAGCCTATAAAAATGTATTTCAAGCGAAAAAATCGAAAATTACAAATTTGTTAAAAAAAATGTTTAAACAATTTTTGACCATTAGTAATGTCTGGCAACATGCGGATATGATTCAAGGGTAATTTTTTTAGTAAGATTATGAAAAAAAATCGAATGAGAATCATGTTCCTAGCGGGAGCAACGATACAGCCTGGACTAATACTTATGCATATTATAAAACATACCTACAATCTACAATATAATATACAAAAAAATATTATAACATAATATATAGTATTAAAAATATAATCATTACAGATTTCTTCATTAATATAAGTTTATTTTTTGAATATTCCTAAAAGTTTGGTTTATAGTTTATAACGTATAATAAATTCTAACCTAAGTACAAATTCTTTCGGAAAAGAATGACACGGATGACTAAAAGGTAGTCTTTTAATTAACTCAAGAAATGTGCTACAAATGTTATTTTTTGTGGATAATTATTGTTCAAAATTATCTTGAAATATCTTTTCAGTGTTACAAATGAGCTCAACAAAGTTATCGTTTGGCATTTGCAATTGTCCAAATAAGGCATCTTCATTTTCATTATTATATAAAATAAAAATAAATCAACGAAATTATACCCACGCTTATGATGCAATTCTTACTACCCGTTGTCGCTACTCGCCTGAACGAACGCCAAAGCCGTCTTTTCCGCTGGAAGGCGGGGCATAAACGCTGCGCGGCGGAATCGACGCTAACCGATCCCGCCAAGACAGTTGGGGAGCTGTATGAGCTGTGGCTGAAGTATCTGGCAATTTTAAGCACTGTGCAATTTTA
>NW_019424385.1:0-1850 GCF_000390285.2 Anoplophora glabripennis | reverse complement strand
GCTCTTAAAATCCTCACTTACTGAAATGTATCAATAATTATCTGCCTAAGCTTCTCTCTACTATTAATTGGTGTCTCGTACATTAAGCTTTTAAGATGGACCAACTGGTTATAGTTTAAAGGATTGACATCTGGCGAGCTCTGTGAACAAGAATGTGGTCCTCCACTTCCGATCCACCTATTAATATAGCTTCCATTAAGATATCCTTTCGTTAGTCGACTAAAATGGGCATGAGCTCCATCATATTGTAATATTACTTGTTGTCTTGCACGTATAGAAATATCTTCTAATAGACCTGGCAATTCATTATGAAAAAATTGGTGTAAACTTCTCCTGTAAGGCGCTCTTCAAAAAAGAAGGACCCAACTAGTTGATCATCAAATCAAACGTTTATAAAAATTAATCATTGAAAAGTAGATTCTTTTTTGAAATGAGGATACTCATCAGACCGTCTGTGAGAGTTGTGCATATTCTTCACTCCGTCTCGAGTAAACAGCGACTCATAAGTAAATAACAAAAAAACGTTTTACTAATTGAGATTTGCTTGAATCAATAGTCAATTATTACTGAATGGCGAAATTTGAACAAAATCAAAACTGTAAGTGGCAATATTCTTCTAGTTTACTTTGTCGAAAGAGCTAATCTATGAAATCTTCCACGTTATGGAGTCCATTTTCAATGGTAAAGAGTTTGGCCATAAAATAAAATGCTAACATCAACAAATATCCAACAACTATTGCTTTCTTGAAGAGTCAAGCTGTACGACATATACCGAAAAAGTCCAAAGTTTTAACAGCAGAAGTAATCAAATTTTTATGTGAAGCTCCAGATGAACAATATTTACTACCAAATACAATTTTAGTGTTTGGGACCTTTGATGCGTATCGAAGAGATGATTTAATACGTTTAAAAGACAATGTTGTAGATAATGAGCGCTTTCTTGTCGTGTTTTTAGGAAATGGAAAAACATCAAGAAGTTTCATCATTACTAATGAAGGATGAATAATTGAAATCGTTAAAAAAATTGATTTAGCATCTGACGGTAATATGCACCATTAACTTTAATCGCACTATCTTCTTCATTTGAGAAAAACTGACGAACAACTGTCGCCCATATAGCCCACCACATGGTAGTTCTTGGTATATGGATAGGTTGTTTCTTTATGAAATGTGGATTTTCAGCTCCTCAGAATGGGCAATTTTGTTTATTATTTTAGACTATTGATTATATCCAGCAAAATAGGGTTAAAAGGAACTATGACATTCGATCAATTTTATTGCATGAATCGTTCAAAGGGTCATTTTAGATAAAAAAACCGCGGAGTGTTATTAAATTAGAGGGTCGAAATTGGAGATAGGAGTGAAAATGCACCCCTTTTAGTTTTTTAATTGTAGCAGGAAAACGAAGCAAAATTTCGTTATAGTTCATAGGAAAAATTATTTAGATAATTGAATTTCCCATCAAAAAGGCTTATTTAAAAAATTTAAAAGGAAAATTTTATGCTAAAAATCGTTAATAAAATATTAAAAAAAGCAAAAAATTCGATATTTGATTTTTACTTTTTTGCCTCTAGTTTTTTTTGAGTAAAGGTAGGTATATGCATTGCTTCATAAAAAAAATAGATAAAATTTCATTCAAAATCAGAGGATGTAAAGTATTTTTGGACGAAAATTGACTGATATATGGCCTTTCAAATATACAATTTAAAAAAAAACAAAAAATATGATTTTTTGTTTTTTATTTTTTTGACTAACTTTTTTTTTGTAGAAGTAGGCAAAGAAAATTGCTGTACAAAAAAACTAGATGAGATTCCCTTCAAAATGACGCGGTTTCAAAAGTTTTTGGACTA
>NW_019424384.1:0-1857 GCF_000390285.2 Anoplophora glabripennis | reverse complement strand
ACTGATACACTTTACACAACGTTTTCTGAGATATCTTCGAGTTTGAAACAACTTATTGGGATTGCGTCTGACTTCGTTGGCAGCGATTTGTATTCTTTGCCACAACTCTTCATACAAACTAATATATTCTTTGTAAACGATATCTTTCATTCGAGACCAAAAAGAAAAATCAAGAGGATTGAAGTCCAGACTTCTGGGTGGCCAAGCAAAAATGCTTCCACGGCTTGAAGAAGTTCTACTTTGTTTAAGAAGAGATGTGGTTCATGCACGACGGATGTCCACCGTATTTTTCTCGGCCAATGCCTGCATATTTAGATGCAGTTTTTTCAAATCGCTGGATTAGTCATGTAAGCATTTTTACTGTTAACCAACAAATTCATTTTCCTGATTACCGTTTGATTATTTATGCCCGTTGTAAACCGCTTTGCTTGGCTTTTTCTCCTGGCTGGTCGCATTTTCGCTTAATTTCCGTCGCTTTGCTAGAAACTGCCGCCGATATTTATTTGTAGAATTAGAGTAACTCGTAATTATTTTTTTCTGTTTCAGAACCATTGAGGACAATTTATTTATTAATTATTTATTGCTCTAATTTATTAACCTTATTTTTTCCTTTCTAGCACCGACCGAAATTTAAAACCGAATATTATTTCGGTGTACCGCTTCTTAAAATATTAGACCGTTTATTAAATAAACTAAATGCCAAATACTCCGCTTTTCTACCGTACCGATTTTGTGTCCTGATCTTTGACTATGTGCTAATTTGGTATTTATTTACAGCACCGAAAAACCGCATCGGCATTTTAAATCCGTCGTAATAATAATTGCTCTAACCGATTTTATTTCATTCACACCGCTTGTAAATTGATTGTATATTCCTGATTTTAGTTAGTGATAATAATTGTAATTAGAATCTATTTTACTTTTGTTTGTTTGTTTCAGTAGGCCTTATTAATAGAAAATAAGTCAAGTATAAACATAATTCCAGTTTGTATTCACTCTTAACGCCGACAAGTTTGATAAAATTCCGATCAGTAAAAAAGAGTCTTCTTATCTTTTTGTGATCTACACTGATAAAACCGTTTATTTTAAAAGTAAAATAACACTACACTCAAAGAACTACTTTGATTAAAAGTAAGAGAAATATAACAGACCCCTGGAATTAAACTTTCTTCACTGCAGCTATCCCGAGTACTTACTCTAAACCGAGGTTAGGTTTCACGTGGAGTTTCCCCCACGTAAAAGATTGGGAAACTGGCGCCCGAGACCAAACTGAATAAAAAGATTTAATCCGGAGTACGTTCCTGTGACATCACTCACCACTGCCGGCTGCCAATCACCGCTGCCGATAAACTAATAGTCAAGGGTCGTCATAAAATTAGGCGTCCAAATAGGGACGTCAGTGACGTCAATAAATCTAGTAAATTAGGATTCGCAATTGTGAATTAAGATTCCGTTTAGAGTTGGTAGTATACCGGGGGCAGCCACAAGTAACGTCTGAACCGATCCGTCACCACTGCAAAATCAAAACCAAGTAAATAAAAGTACGTTACAAAAATTTGGCAACCGGGCAAAGGGTCGTTACAATACAAAATGAAAGGGAAATATTAAAATGTAAACAAGTTTGTTAATTACTCTGAAAAAGGTTGTCTGCATGTTAAAAATCAATGAAACCTTTTGAAAAGTGAAATTTGCAATGAAAAATGTTTAAAAATTACTTGTTGTAACCTTTAATATATGTATTACTTAGTTAATTCAGGAACTAAATACAGCATAAATAAAAACATATTCCTAGAAAAGCCTCTAAAGCATTTATTTTTTTTTAAAGAAACCAAGTTGAATATGATACTATTTGAAAAG
>NW_019424383.1:0-1864 GCF_000390285.2 Anoplophora glabripennis | reverse complement strand
ACAAAAAAATGATTAGGACAAAAGTTGCAGGGTTTTGAGTGAGCAATCCAACGGTGACCATGACCTTCAAGGTCATTTAGAGGTCAAGTCGATTTTTAATAAATGACCCGATATTCTTGACTGCGGAAATTGAGTGAGCGAAAAATTCAAAAATGACCTATACCATGTCTTTGATCATAACCTAAAGGTAACTGTAACGTCAAACGTAAGCAAAGAACTTAGGTTTAGTAATGCTCTTACGAAAAAAATTTAACGGCAAAAATGTTCAGATTGCCCTCTAAATGACCTTGAAAGTTATGGTCAAGGACATGGTCAAGGTCACATTCGAACGTAAAATTTGTTGCTCTTTTCATTTCCGGGATGAAAAGTATACGGTTCCATTTAAAATTTTCAACTTGACCTCTAAATGACCTTCAAGGTCATTGCCAAGGTCGCCGTTGGATTGGTTACTCAAAACCCTGCAGCTTTCGTCCTAATCATTTTTTGTTTGAGCAGTATTTTCTGAGATAGAGGGGGGGGTTCCAAACTTTTTGAACACCCTGTATATTAAATGTGTATATAAGTTTTAGTTGCGGCATAATTCGCAATCTAAATAAGTTTAATTAGTCATTATTCAAAATTATAAATGTTTATGGAGATATTATTTTTTTAATACATCAATTCACATTTTGAGAATTGCTGCTCACATGTAAGATAATGAGGTGTAGCTGAATTTATAGATATGCAAGAAATTAGCATAATGAAAAAAAATATGTTTCTAATAAATCCTAATAACAAATATTAGTCCAGTCGGCAGAGGCCGAAAAGTTACTGTTGGTGACATTTCCTTGATAACTCGGAAATAACTACACAGGAACACTTTAAATGATGAGTACAATAATAGGCTAATTTGCTGACAAAGTGTTTTATCAGGAAAAAAAGTTATTTAGTTATTAAATTTAATCGTGAAAAAATTTTTTTTAATAGTTTTCTTTAAATAACTCAGCGGGATGACTTTGTACGAAAAAATGCTTAGGACATGATTTTGTTCGTAATAAAAATAGCTACAAAATGGCGGTGGTCCGATTACGAAATTTGCAATAACAAAGCCGTGAGATTGAAAAAATGGTATAAAACGTCAATTTTTTAAAGTTGCTGTAAAAATGTCAATTATAAACAAAAAGTGATAAAACTTTCGAAAACTATAGGTCAATATATATGCAATAATGAAACTCTGAAACTCGAAACTTTGCCAAATTTGTTTCAAGTTTTGCTGACACTTGAAATTTGGTATACACATAGTGTAAATATGCAGAAACCACAGCACAATTACCTACAATTAAAAAAATATTAATTTTCATCGTTTAGATCCTAAGCTACTTAATATTTTGCGCCTGTTAGCCGTAGTCGTACATTATTCAACATATCAACATAAAACAAAATCGTACGTGTGGGGTAAACCTTTAACTTTTCATTTTCAAGCGCGAGCTCCGCTCTTCGGCGCTTGTATACTATTAGAAATATGCAACAGTAAATTTAAACAATTGTTTACTTAAAGTTAAAGGTTTACCCCACACGTACGTTTTTGTTTTATGTTGATATGTTGAATAATGTACGAGTATAGCTAACAGGCGCAAAATGTTAAGTGGCTTAGGAATCTTAGGATCTAAACGATGAAAATATGTTTGTTTTTAAGTTGTAGGTAATTGTGCTGGCTAATCTACCGTAATGGAATATTTTATAAATATACATAAATATATGTCCAAAAATTAAAAATACGGTGACGTATAAAACTAGGATGACGTATAAAACCTTACCAAAACTGCAAAAATGAAGATACTTGAATTTTGAAAATTGCTTTTGGTTTCTGCATATTTACACTATG
>NW_019424382.1:0-2058 GCF_000390285.2 Anoplophora glabripennis | reverse complement strand
ATATATTTGTAAATTCGTATTAAAAGCTATATTTTTCATTTCATAGTAATATCAAAATAAGTAACAAAGTGAAACACACCCTGAGTAAGATACTGAGCTAGATATTTATATTATTAAGACTAGATCTTAATTGGCGCCTGGGCATAACAAAAAAAAATTGGAAATCCAAATATATAAATTAAATTCAACAAATAAAAACATTTAACAAACAAAAAACTATAACACTACATTCAATAAAATTAAAAAAAAAATAACTACATCATCATACTCACAAATAATTTTAGGGAAATTTTTTTATAATTTTTTATGAGGGGTAGGTCTTCAATAAGGGTTTTTTGGGTGGCTGAAAAGTTGCAATATATCATAGATCATTTGACATATGCATACAGTTAAAACATCTCAAACTTTCGATAATATTTTATTTTATTAAAAGGTGTGGTTTTTAAGGGTTTCAACTTTGTAATGAGTCGTAAGCATTCTAATGAATAACAAAAGAAATGCAATACATTGTGAATGCACCAATAGAATATTTTAAACTGTTAAAAACTTTTTTTCTATTTTTTTTGGCCATGGAAGAGTAGTATTTAAGGATTTTTAAGGCTTGAAAAGTAATTAAATTTCATAAATTATATTAAAAAACATGAAATAAACTTTATCCAACATATTTGAACATGAATTTTGAATCTTTAAAATACGTAAATCTGCGATTTTCGCATTTTTTTCGTACAAGAGTAGTTTTCACCCTCAAATAGAAAAAAGCACACATCTAGACAATATAATTTTTGAAGTGAGGGGTCAGATGAGCACGTATGCAAATTTTAAGGAAAATCCATGCTATCCGAAAAAATTGGGATAAATCATATTTTAATTTTCCCCGGATCCGCCTGTTCAGTATCGGATTAAAAGATATATTTCACTAGGATCGATCCGCATACATGACGGCATTGCGAAGGGGTAGGAAATCTAATAAAACCCTCAAAACTGAAAACTTTAAGAGTGATGGCACGAGGAAAGTTTTAGTTGGCGGTGCCGCTTTATTTATTCTTCCGGCAGCGGAAAGTTTTCCGTCGAATTCGAATGGCTACGTCCGCGGGACTTTGAGAGAAATTTAACGGTCGTTTCTTATCTTCCTAGGNAAATACAAAAGTTGTAGATCTTTTTATTACCTACAACTTTGCCATTTAACTTTTTTCCATAAGACTTGTAGTTTTTCTGGAAATCAAGGGAAACCGTTTTTTACCCTTAAAAACTCACCCCCTACCCCTTCCCGACCTCAGATCGCCCGTAAATTATTTTTCCTTTCATTTCTGTTATATTCTCTTTCTTTTCCAATGGGTTTCATCCTACTATAATTTTTTTTGGTTTCTAAAATTATCGACGCTGGTCTAGAGTATGTAAAACCAATTAAGAGTTGACTTTTTCTCTAATATGATTTAGATTTAACTATTATTGCCACTGCTACCATTTCATTAATATCTGGAGGGGTTTTGCACCACTTTATTCTTATTCTTTTCAAATTTTAATTTAAATATCATTGTATTAAAATCATAAACTTATAAGTGCCACAGATAAGTTTTAGAAACAATATTTTAGATCTAAATTAAACGAATTAGTTAACTGATCGGACGAATAGTTTGCCATAACCTATATTGTACGTTCAGATAATATGTACGTACCTGTAAGTATAGGTAACAATTTAACTATCCGTTTATTTGACCAAATACTAATCGGGATTAAATGTATTATTGTAATCAAACCACTGCATTTAAACATAATTTTCAGCAAAATAACTGGATTAACGAACACACCACACCACGAGGTGACCTAATGGGGACGATGGGAATAGACAAAGACAACGCACGCCAACCATAGAATAGTAGATTTAGCTACAAGTACACCTATATTTGAGTGAAAGTACTAAGTTTTAAGTTCAAATATAATCACAAATGAATATAATGATAAAAATGCCCAATATTGAGTGAAAATGTACTCAATAATTATTTCACTCAATGAATTCACTCGGTACCTTTATTGCTTTCACGCACACTGATTTTTTTA
>NW_019424381.1:0-1861 GCF_000390285.2 Anoplophora glabripennis | reverse complement strand
AAATCCTGAGCGTTAATAAATAAATAAATAAATAAATGGGTTGAAAATCTCCTCTAGTGATGAATATCATTTTTAGACATTTTACATTTTTAAGTACATTCTCATAAAGCATATTTATTTAGTACTTGGTAGATTTCTTTTCGTGTGTGCAATGTTCCAGTGTGATAACCAATAAAAATTAATAAAAAACAAACAGCATTTTTTTTAACGTTTCGCTCTTGATCGAGAGCTTATTCAAAAGATTTTAAATTCAAATTCATTTGATAACAGTAATTTAAGTAAAAACCCAACCAATCTCCATATAACATAATAAATCAAAACAAAATAACTAATTGGCTGATATCATAGTTGGAAAATTTTTCATTTTACATTTTATTTTCATTGACACATTTATTTGAATTTGCTATGAGAAATTATTAATGTCGAAAGCCACACTTTGATGTCAAATGATGTCTTTATGTCCTTTGACTTTTCTTGCTTACATATTTGACTTTGACTATAAGAATTATAATTTATTCCAGCAAAACAAAAAAATACAATCATACTAACGTTTAATATTGGCGCCTTCGCCAAAACATAGAATTCATTTGTAAAATTTTCATAATTTCCTTTCATCTTAAGCAACAAAAAAAAACTGTTTTTGTTTCCAAAACTGTTGCGTTTGTGGTTCTCTCAACTGGTATACATTTTTTACATTGTGTCCAAATTGTCGATACATGAAAAACAAAGAAACAACAAGATTTACTGCAACAAAAAAATGTGCTGCTCCGAAAAATTTGAAACTTTGGCAACATGACAATATCCCTAGGGAGAACATAACTAAAATATTTAAANATGGGTTGAAAATCTCCTCTAGTGATGAATATCATTTTTAGACATTTTACATTTTTAAGTACATTCTCATAAAGCATATTTATTTAGTACTTGGTAGATTTCTTTTCGTGTGTGCAATGTTCCAGTGTGATAACCAATAAAAATTAATAAAAAACAAACAGCATTTTTTTTAACGTTTCGCTCTTGATCGAGAGCTTATTCAAAAGATTTTAAATTCAAATTCATTTGATAACAGTAATTTAAGTAAAAACCCAACCAATCTCCATATAACATAATAAATCAAAACAAAATAACTAATTGGCTGATATCATAGTTGGAAAATTTTTCATTTTACATTTTATTTTCATTGACACATTTATTTGAATTTGCTATGAGAAATTATTAATGTCGAAAGCCACACTTTGATGTCAAATGATGTCTTTATGTCCTTTGACTTTTCTTGCTTACATATTTGACTTTGACTATAAGAATTATAATTTATTCCAGCAAAACAAAAAAATACAATCATACTAACGTTTAATATTGGCGCCTTCGCCAAAACATAGAATTCATTTGTAAAATTTTCATAATTTCCTTTCATCTTAAGCAACAAAAAAAAACTGTTTTTGTTTCCAAAACTGTTGCGTTTGTGGTTCTCTCAACTGGTATACATTTTTTACATTGTGTCCAAATTGTCGATACATGAAAAACAAAGAAACAACAAGATTTACTGCAACAAAAAAATGTGCTGCTCCGAAAAATTTTAAACTTTGGCAATATGACAATATCCCTAGCGAGAACATAACTAAAATATTTAAAACTCTCCAGCACTTCCGGTTATACCGGAAGTCGACACCAACTTCGCTATTTTAAATGGAACACCCTATATATTATTGCATTTTCAGATTCTACCTGAAATTTGAGGGTCACTTTATTAAATATTTCCTATACCTACGAGTTATAGATTTTGAGCTATTAATTTTTAGAGAAAAAGTTTGACAGATGCAAAAGTCCGCGGAGATGCTAGTAACGCTATTCAGAAGCGTGT
>NW_019424380.1:0-1864 GCF_000390285.2 Anoplophora glabripennis | reverse complement strand
AAACTGAGTTGTTTTCGTTTCCTTGGGGGCGACGGCGATGTAATTCCCGCGCCTGCCTTACTCGTGGTCGGCACAGCAACATCCATGTGCAATGGAAAATTGGAAAAACGGATGACAAACAATATAATAAGTTGTTTAGTTATGATAAGAACTGATTTATACGTAACTGGGATAATAAATAGATAGAAAAACAGGTAAAAACACATTGACAACGAACTGATGATAACTAAGAGGCAAAATGACAACAAATGTCAAAATGTAAAATTTATTAGCACTGTAAACTAACATTTTGGCGCGCAATATTCAAAACGGTCCTCTTAGTTTAAAAATAGACTATAAGTAGTAAGAAAATCACGGAAGAAGTTGATGCATGACCGAACAGTGTGGAATATTTTCAAGAGAAATGGATATATGTTACAAAGTACTAGAGGAGCAAGAGGTATTTCCCGAAGATCAGATAAAACGCCTTGAGTTTTATGAAACCACAGACAAAATAGCTATCGCCACAGACCGCTACTGGAATAGGCCAGCAGTTTTAAATTTCCGAATTGCCGATAGAGTACACCACCAGCAGAATTTTAGGTAGAATTAAATGCAGCAGCCCGCATTCCTACGCGTATCCTAGCAACATATAAACAAAGCTATGGCAATGTTGCCAGACGTACTTACGGATTTCTTTTGCACACTTCTTTATCAATATTTGTTTTTTGAATTACTGTATTTACTTAAATGTAGAATGTAGGTATTGATAAAAATGTTTTTAAAGAATCAACGAATATCTATGCAGTTTCATATGATATTCTGCAGCAGTGTCACAGTTAGGTTATTTAATCATAGTTTCGTTAATTAGCTACTATTTTCATTTTTGGTATTGAAATACTGCAGAAAATATATTTCCAAATAAACAAAATTCATAATGATATTTTAATCAGTTTGCAATATATATTTTTTAATATTTGATGATGATGATAAATTTATTTAATATTGGTGGGTTATTAGTACGTCGCGGAATGTGGGTACAGGTTTTTTCTTTGTATTTTGACATCCACTTATAGATAAAGATAGAAAAAAACTTTAAATACAAATGTATGACTTTTCCTTTATTTCTTTTGACATCAATATCTGCTGGCATTAAATATACAGAGTAGTCCCGAGGTAATGGGCCAAAATTCATGGTAGATTCCCCAAGTAAAAATATTGCGATTTAGCCGAACTTACCTTAGTCCAAAAGTTGATAGTTAAAGAGATACAGGGTGTTAAATGTAAAATATTATTTCAGTTTTCTTTAATTTATTCCTTAACAAATGCAAATATCCTCACAAAATTTTGAGGATTGGAGTTCTTTGAGTAGAGGAATTGAAATCTGTCCACATTTTGGTTAAAGTTCTTAGAGGGCGCTAGCTGCAGTAGATTGATTGTGTTAAAAATGATATAACTTTTTTGTACTTTAAGCTATCACATCTTTGGTAACAAATTCTTATTTTTCAACTTTTTTTACACAAAAAAGGTATACTTTATTAAAGTAGCTATCTCGCACGGTTTCGAGATATTTTGCTTTGAAACTTCCAATGCTATTGCATTAAATTACAATTAAGTACCTACAGGTATTATTAATTTAGCGGTAAAGTTTCTTAAGTAGGATTTGGAGGAAAATCAAATAATTGACGTCTTCCATTTGTCTTACTCTCATTTGTATGCTAATTTCTATTAAGTATTATTCGTATCTAAATCAAATTATATCTTAGCTTACACATTAAATTGTATACTCGTATACATAAATGTGAGATAGAATGCTTCGTTTTTGGAGTTACATGAAATCAGTTGTTTATGGAGAAACTATAAACACTTGAGAATAACTTTAGTT
>NW_019424379.1:0-1857 GCF_000390285.2 Anoplophora glabripennis | reverse complement strand
AAGTTCTTATTCAATGTATGTTCATAAAAATAAGACCCAATTAAATACCTACCTTATGATGCCGCACCATAGATTTACTCCAAAATGGCCTTGTAGTCCAGGCAAGTTAGACCAAAATTACCCAGAATACGGAGATTTTTTTCTGATGTACCAATCGAGTTGCGGTTTTCGGCACTGTCTTCGGAAAAATATCAGGAAAAAATCTATCTACTACACTTTGTGGCTGGATCGAAACTGCATTGCGGGTGCATAAAGTGCATCTTGGAGTGCATCAATTTTTCCGAATTTTCTAAAAATGCTAAAAATTGACTAAAAGTTATAGAAATTTGTGTGCACAGGTTTTCGGGGTCGGAGATTCCGAATCTGAATCTGAAAAATATGCCCGACGACCCTGGGGCCTCCCAGGGGGCATGGGGGGCAAGGGGGGCCACCGAATAGCTGAGTAATTGCCTACTAAATTTCCACTCGGGGGTTTCTGAGATCGGGGATTCCGATTCTGACACTGAAAAGTATGCCCGACGCCCCTGGGTCCCCCCAGGGGGGCAAGGGGGGCCTTCTGTAAAACATCGAATAGCTGAGTAATTGCCTTCCTAAGCATGGAATTACATGCACAATTGCATGTACAAATTGTTTTGGAACCAACTGTTCCAATCCTGAAATAGTCGAAAACGTAAAAGATAATAGTGATGGAGACAGTGATGACAGTACTGGTGATGAAAATTGTGATCGATAGTGAAAGTGTTAGATGAACATATGATAGTAGTTGTCTCACCAATGCCTTGCAAATAAAAAGAAAATTGGTTCTCAGAATAAAGGGGATTTTTTTCGACTCATAAATTTCCTGTTAGTTTTTCTTACCCTTCTTGTCTGATCTTTTCCGACCCCGAAAACCCGTGCATACAAATTTCTACAACTTTTAGTCAATTTTTACCATTTTTAGAAAATTCGGAAAAATTAATGCACTCCAAGATGCACTTTATACACCCGCAATGCAGTTTCGATCCTGCCCCAAAGTGTAATAGTTAGACTTTTTCCTGATATTTTTCCGAAAACAATGCCGAAAACCACAACTCGATCGGTTCATCAGAAAGAATTTTCTGATTTATCGTCTAACTTGCCTGGTCTATTGGTTTTGCACTGGATTTACAATGTGGGGATTTTCAAAGGACCAGTAGTGTTCATTGCACCTGTTGGGCAAACCATTACTGACAAACCGCCTTTCGTACGTCCAAAAAGGTGGCGAAAAAGGTTCTGATCAACAGTTTCTACATTTACTATAATTTGAGCTATAAAATTAAGTCTGTTTTCAATGTGACTCTCAGGCAAATACTCCAAACTGTGAATTTTGTATTATATATTCTTTAAAATTCGTTGAACGTCTGATTTATCCAAATTCAATTTCCGGCTAGCTTGCCGTATAGAATTTCGTGAATTTTGTTCGAAACACTGTAACAGTCTAGCTATATTAACATTGTTTCTTACCCTTCCGTCAATTATTTGATTTTTCCGAACAGAAAATGCATCTTCATTTCGTCGCAAGGTCGCCTCCAATCTTGTAAAGGTTCTATGATCAGAAATGAGGCGCTCTGGATACTTTTCTCGATATAGGTAACTCTACAGCTCTTCTTGAATTTTTTGACGTTCGTATTAAGTATTTTGTGACATTTGTGCTCTTTAAACAACGAACATTCAATTATTTTCCAATGATTACTTGATCCTTCCACTGCTAATGTGATTTTTAGGTGGTATTTATTTTGAGACCATTTAGGACGATATTGCTTATAATTTTTAAATGGGAAGTAATACAGAAAAATTTCTCTAAGAAAAGTTTATTAGAAAAAAGAGAGCTTTTTAACA
>NW_019424378.1:0-1855 GCF_000390285.2 Anoplophora glabripennis | reverse complement strand
ACTTTTGACACCTCCTATTACTATGTCACTACATTTTGAAATATAGTCACATAATCGTCTTGTTTTTTTTTATTATTTTTATATGTAACATTTCGTCTCTCTAGGACCATCATCAACTTAATTTTTTTTTAATACGACGCTGGAAATTTATGACAGCCTGTACTATGGGTGATCAAATTATAACATAATTTTTTTTATTTACTCCAAAAAATGAAGGAAAACATTTAACTGATTTACTGAAAGTTAATTAGTTAAAATTAATTAATTAGTTAAAATAAATAATTATTTAGTTAAAATTTTTAAAGTTTAAGGTTTAAATTATTTAGAAATTATTAAATGTTAGGGTAAGTATTAGTATTATCCAGCTGTAATAAACAGATTGGTTGATTTTGCTAAACCTGTAGGCTTTGTAGTTAATTTCTTCACATGTTTCACACAATACTCAAATACTCAATAGCACATTATTCACTTTTAAGTAAAACTGCCTTTTTACATTAGTTAAATTTTATAGTACCGAAAGACTAGATGAAACACTATAACGTAACATGTGTTTCTAATATTTAAAACTCTAAACTAAACTAACTAAAAATATAATCTGCATTTTTGTCAATTTAACAAAAATACGAGGCTGATGGAACATTTCTCAAGGTAAATCATATTTTTAGAGATTAAAATACATAGAGTGGCATGATTATCATCATCCTTGTAATAGACTACTTTTTTATGTGCCTGTTTAACTTTATGTCCTTTGAATTTGACATAAATATTTATCTTTTTCCCTGACGTCCCTAAACATCAAACTCTCAAAGTTGTCCCTCATTACGTTTATCAGTGAATTTTTTCCCATCTAATTAACAAACAAATAAGTGTATTCTATGTGGGACCGGTATTTAACTTTTGGAGATTGTTGTCGTAGCGGAAGTTCGAAACACAAATAAAAGAAGTCACTGAACGCCGATGGAACTTTTAAATTACCTTTTTGCCAGGGAACTTTCCCAACGTTAAGTTTCGTCTTTGGAGTGGGCCCTATCTGACGGGATAAGTGTTTGCACGCCG
This sequence comes from Anoplophora glabripennis, assembly GCF_000390285.2. NCBI lineage: Eukaryota > Metazoa > Arthropoda > Insecta > Coleoptera > Cerambycidae > Anoplophora > Anoplophora glabripennis. The sequence continues at coordinate 799 of NW_019424378.1, read as the reverse complement.
AGTGCCCCGGATCAAGATCCTCTCCTCTTCGAAGGGGCCGCGAGAAATTCCCAAGTTTTAGCGTGGTGTCGGGTTTAATATTTAAAACAACACAGTCGATAGATTAAAGACATGGGCCTCGGTCAAATTAAGTTCTTTAAGATTACACTTACACTGACAACATTTTTTATGTAAAATTACACGCTAGATCATTGATTATTTTGACGCCACAGAAGGTAATGTAAAATTACATCATTCAAGTACATTGTACATTAAGCATGTAATTTTACATTGTTGTGTAATTTACCGAAATGTAAATTTACGTTATCTATGTATTCAGAACTTATCAAAAAAAAATTTTGAATGTACAGAGTATTTTTACAAATACAATTTTGTTGTCAACTCTCGAGTTGCTATACAGTAAGGCATTTTTGACACTTGAAAAACTAATGTGAACAGTATCGCAAAAATGTTAATACTAAAATCGGATTTTAGTATTCGGAATCGCCTGGGGTTAGGTGGGAGAGTGCGCATTGCGTACAGCGCACAACCCGAATGACGCTAGAGACTATAGTAGCCCAGCGATGTAAGGGTTGAAAATACTACAACTTCAATAATTTTTTTCTCGGAAACTATAAGGATAAAAATATTTTTTTAAGATATTGATTCCATTTTTCATGACGCATCTATTCCCAAATTTTTTTGGATAAGTTGTGAATCACCCTGTATGTACGACACCTAAAGTGTGATTCTAGTAAGAAACAGGAAAGCTACAGAGTAGAAGAAAAAAAAATCTAGGCATTATTATTTTGTAATATTT
>NW_019424377.1:0-1875 GCF_000390285.2 Anoplophora glabripennis | reverse complement strand
ACGATTGTTGTATTTTCTCTTCTTGAGTAAAGATAATAAAGACGGTTTTGTCTGTTTATTTTGACAATGATTGAACATGTATGGACAGTAAAAGTGGACTGTTTAAGATAGTTGAGTACCGTTCTGCTTCATGCATAGCATGCTACTGAAATCGTAGAAGGGATGAGCTCGTGCTAAACGTTTGACGTCTAAGGGATCCTTAGTAGATTTTCGCATATTAAGAAACTGATAAACTTAGAAATTTCAACATGTGATATCTCAAAGAAAAAAATATTTGAGCAAACTGATATGAAAATGATATGTATTTTTTTTAAAAGAATAGATGGCATTACTACATAACCTCAAATATGACGAAAAACAGTGTTTTTGCACTTTTAGGTTAGGATATCTCAAAAACCTGACGTGATAGAGCAATTCTGCGGGCAGATTCGGATTCAGAGCACCAAAATTCNTATCACGTCAGGTTTTTGAGATATCCTAACCTAAAAGTGCAAAAAACACTGTTTTTCGTCAAATTTGAGGTTATGTAGTAATGCCATCTATTCTTTTTCAAAAAACTAATACATTGAATCTAAAAGTACAAGGCTCCCTCCTTCGAATGCCGTTGAGTTTGCTCAAATATCTTTTTTTTTTTTCGTTAAGATAACACATGTTGAAATTTTTAAGTTTCTCAGTTTCTTAATATGCGAAAATCTACTAAGGATCCCTTAAACATCAAGCAGTCGATTACAATTCAGAAACTTCATACCCATACGGTTTGTGGGTTTGGAGTTGGTGGACTTGGGGTTTGTAAGCTTGGAGTTTGTAGGTTCGGGTTTTGTGGAATTGGGGTTTGTCGGTTTAGGGATTGTGGGTTTGGGATTTGTGGATTTGGAGTTTGTGAGTTTGAGTTCGTATGTATTGAATGTTTCTGAGTATGAAGTTTCTGACCTGCAATCAACTGTTTGATGTCTAAGGGATCCTTAGTAGATTTTCGCATATTAAGAAACTGATAAACTTAGAAATTTCAACATGTGATGTCTCAACGAAAAAAAAAGATATTTGAGCAAACTGATATGAAAATGATATGTATTTTTTTTAAAAGAATAGATGGCATTACTACATAACCTCAAATATGACGAAAAACAGTGTTTTTGCACTTTTAGGTTAGGATATCTCAAAAACCTGACGTGATAGAGCAATTCTGCGACCAGATTCGGATTCAGTGCACCAAAATCCTTCGGGAATGCATATTAGTGTGTCTGCTTCTTGACCCTTGTTGACCTGTTTTATAAAAGGTAAAAATGTTCTCGATGTGAGTAAAGGACTATTAGATGATAACTTGTAACATATACCTACTCTGTTAAAGAATAATAGTTTCTTGAAATATTTGAGTTTCTTTTCTCTGTTGTAGCGTATTTCAAGAAATAGCTTAAGCCAGATACATTTCTCTCAGGAGTAAAAATGCAAATTTAATGTTTCAAGTTCTGAAGCGTATGTTCAATATTTTTTATTATATGCATATGCAAATAATGAAGCACGCAATGAGTAAGCAGGTGTCGCATAGCAAGCGTTTACTTGTGGTCCTTGAAGGAGACGCTGTTATAGGAAGTCATCTGCTATCTGCTACTAACGTTCTAATAATATATGCAAATGAATCGAAACCAAGCAGGGTCATTAAATTATTTGACAAGTCAACTAATTGCCTGCTAACGAAAAGTTTTATTGCCGTGGATATAACTAATATAAATATTGAAAATTCATAATTAGTAAAAGGAAAAGCACCGCGGGCAAGGTACGCATTAGTAAATTACATAATAATTAATATAACGAGCAATTCTGTGTAAAATGCTGAGAAATTATTTAATAGATTTTTATCTACTATCGTGGCAAAAA
>NW_019424376.1:0-1855 GCF_000390285.2 Anoplophora glabripennis | reverse complement strand
GGGTGATGGAGCAATTCTGGATTCGGATTCGGGTGTCTTTAGAAAAGAACCAAATTTTTCTGAAAAACTGTTAAATATAAGTATCGACAACCTTATATCAGTCGAAAGGGCATTCAATTTTGCAGTTACCAATGACAATTAATATGGGTCATTCCGTTTGAAAAAAAAAGGTTTTTCAATAAAATTATTAAATGTAGGTCTCAGTATTTCCGAGTCTGAATAAGGTACACGTTTTGCTCATAGATGACAAGATAGAATAATTTATGCCAAAGCGAACTGTGAAAAAACTGCAGGTTTCTAACTCTTACGGTTTAGATGCTATTTAGCCTCATTTAGAGAGCTGATATCGTGATTTTTTTCAAAAACAACTGAATATCTCGAAAACGGTAAGTTTTAAATACCATGTACATTTAATCTACCTAATATTAACCAAGAAATTCAAAAATACAATAATATACAGGGTGTTCCATTTAAAATAACAACGTTTGTAGCGCCCACGCGAAATGGAACACCCTGTGAAGCTGAAAATATTTTTTTACATGGCCCATATGATTTCAGGAAGGTTTTATTAAAACCATTTTTTTATCAAGTTTACAGTTACAGAGTTACAGAAGAATCCCTCTTAGGTGGATACGAAATATTGTTCCTTAGTTTGTCTCAAAAATGAAACTTGATAAGTATATGTTGTCAATATAATTCACATATTTATTTGCAAAAGTGAAAACTTTGCATTTAGCTCGGTTTGATATCGTTTAATCGAAACCACCTGCCCTCTTGGCACACTTACCTACTGCGCCAATCTCTAAGGTGCAACAATTATTTTTATCAGATAGCGGCAGTGGAAATCATTCGCCAATAAATCCAATTGGCAACATCTGTTGCGCAAATAGGCTTCAATAAATAATGATGAATAATTTGAAACGGTTATAAATAAACGTTTAATGAAAGTAAGTGGCAGCGGTCGTTCCAACAAATTGAGATCAATTCCTTGAATGTACTTATTATTCGTTTGCTTAGAAATTACCCCGTGAGCAATATTTTTCCTTGAATCGTTTTAAAACAATGGATTATTAGTAATTTCTGACTAATAACATATAATGTGTGTTTACAAATAATGCAAGCAATGAAACGTAAATGTGTACAGGACAAAGTGAAAACATTAGCTTTATTTCTATCGAATGTATAATTATAATTATCATTTGTACCATAAAATGTCTTATCAGTATTATTACAAGAACTTCCAAGAACTGAATACGCTATTTAATGGAAATGGACTCTTTTAGTGTCACATTTAGGCAACCCACAACAAATTGTACAGGCCGAATCTGACCCTTGTGTAGTATTTACATAGATACATACTATAAAAATGAACAATTTCAAATTAATTTATTTTTTCAAGGATTTGGAAGTATTTAAAATAAATACCCGTTTCGTAAAACAATAATGTGATTTCTCTTGTTTTGTTTTCTTGGCATTTTCTAGTTCTACTAAGTATTGCTATTGTTTTTCTTGGTGTTGTACTGTATCAGTGTGTTTTTTTCTTCAAGTGGTTTATTATAGACGTACTCTTAACCATAACCAAACTTTCCGTGAATGATATCCTGTTGCGAGGCTAGTTCGCTTACATAAAATTATCTTTAATGCGTATGCTCAGTAACATTGATATAATTTTAATTTATTGAAAACAAAGTGATATACTCTGTATTTAAAAAAATATACATATTGTATTATTAGCTCCGGCATTTTTTACTCTATTTCAAAAATATTAATCCAATTCAAAGATTCATATACTTTTCTTATAAAATGAAATCAAACGATGTTCTTCGATACCTACCAGAAGTCTAGGTATGCAAAA
>NW_019424375.1:0-1867 GCF_000390285.2 Anoplophora glabripennis | reverse complement strand
GGTATGGGTAACATTTTTTATAGCCAAGCAATTGAATTGTTTCATGAAAAATATCCAGATGTTAAAGTTACCCGCCAAAATCTGAGAAAACTAATTCGAAAATTTGATTTAAGTGGTGAGTAAAAAACGTAAAAAGGTCAAAAAAGAGACACGATGACGATGATGCGCTACAATACTAGTTTTGAATGTTTGAAAACTGAAACTAGTGAACAATGTGATAAAAAAGTTAGGAAACGGATTAACGAATTAACTAAGATATCCAAAAAAGGCCAATTTATCGTGTAATTAAAGAAGGATTGATCGCGGAAAAATACAAAATTGAAGAAAATTGACGATTTTACCAGATGTAATGCGGGATAAAGAAAATAAAGTTCCTACTTTAAACATGATTCGAGATAAATTAAGCGATTATCCTGATTATAATTATAAATCTTTAGATATTTTACGACATGCTTTAATACAATGCGATTTTAAACATAAAAAACTTGACGAACTTATGGTAATTATATGGTAATACAGCTCGGAATATAGTATATCCAGACGAGAGATTTTTCTGGACGTCTATGGATTCCGTAGAATTTACGAGTTAAATGTTTTTGTGCGGTTCCAATTGAGATCGTACCAACTATACTAGATCCAAAACTGTATGCTTTTGCGCAACATACATTTTAATTCAACGGTTAGGATTCAAATGCATCACCCTGTAAATAAAACTATTCTTCCACAAACACAATTTCGATTGCTACAATTACTAGACTCATTTATAGACATATTTTTTTTTTGACACTTGTACTGCGCCTGGGTTAATGTAACGTTAAATTTAACCACGATAATTACAAGTAATTACGTAGAACGGAATTAATGTCGCGGAAGATATGAGAAGTGAGTAAATGAGGCCCGCGCTCGCGTTCGTTATTCACATCCGCAATTTCCCATTTAAGATATTAACCTTGATGAGTTGAGGAGAACAAACGTATAGCGCCGAGCAGTGTCGCACGAGCCGGACCAATTTTCTGATTAACCCAGCGTCGCCCCCGAACATTTTTTCGTTTAGCTGAATTAAGTTTCTTTAATTGTCCAAAAAAAAAAAACAGAACAAATAAGATTTAGTCAGGGGGTTTTGGAGAAAAGTAACATTCAAGGGCTGATGTAAAAACATATGAACGTTTTTTCATATGCACCACTGTCTTTTGTTTTTGGATGTAAGGCATCAGATATGATTTATTTGAATCAAATTATCCAACAAACTATTTAATGCAAATAAATTTGGTACATTTATTAGTTTTTCTATCTGCTAGCAATCGAAACTTTTTCGAGGTTAGGTTTTNTGGATGTAAGGCATCAGATATGATTTATTTGAATCAAATTATCCAACAAACTATTTAATGCAAATAAATTTGGTACATTTATTAGTTTTTCTATCTGCTAGCAATCGAAACTTTTTCGAGGTTAGGTTTTTTACTTGTTAATGTCACTGAAGATGCACCGTTCTCGAGGAAAACACCACTAAAAACCCAAACCCCAAAATCAACTAGTTTCTATTCCTTGATACAACGTGTCTGCAAATTAATGAGGCTTACTTCAGAGGTGGTGTCGTTGAATAGAATTAAACCTATTTAGACCAATATCGTTTTCTTAAGTTTTCTTATGTTACTAAATATTTAAAGGACTAAACAATCTTTTTGAAGATCGGCAACTCTTTCAGGAAATAAAATTATACTACAGTAACTTAAATTGTTTATAACTCTTGTTTTTGATTCTCTCTACGACTGTTTTCCTCCAAGAAAATTACCCAAAAATTTGGGAATTTTTTAATATCTCTTCATTTTCTATCACAAGTTAATTTTCGGTTTAAAAAAGATCGTGT
>NW_019424374.1:0-1862 GCF_000390285.2 Anoplophora glabripennis | reverse complement strand
ATTATTAGTGCAACTTAAAATAATTCAAAGTTCACTATATACCTAACAGGTAAAAGGTAAAGAGATATTACCTTAATCATTAAATGTTCTTTATCAGAAGCTCAAGTAAAAAATTCTTCAATATGTGCTCTTTCCAATACTGCAGCTTTTTTGCTTTCTCGATTCACTCTTCAAATAAGCAGTACGCTTGTTATATTTTCCAATATCTATATTTTTGTAGATCTTTATAGTAGCCTTCAACATCGAATACTTCGACCACATATAGATAAAATTGCATATTTTTTCTTCAAATTTAAAAAATACAATAGCACGACTTCTTCATTTATTGTCATTACTCTCCGTTTTTTCCTCCATTCGTTAAATTCGACGAACACTTTTTCATAATGTTCCTTACATAACGCTGGCTAAAATGGAAAATTCAAAAACAGCCACAGAAACACAATTACTTTTTTACCAAATTCAGATATAACTGTTTATTAAATAATTGATAATAAACAACGTACCATAGCAACAAGTAGGTATAACAAAACCTACCACGTTTCATTGAGTACTAGTAAGAAATATCAAATCGTGCGCATATTTTTTTGTTAAATTCCAATAGTTCTGACTCTACAAATATGATTGTTATGTGATTATGGATAAAACTACGTTCTCGCGTTTAAACATTCTTGCGTGGATAAAATGTTACTTAAAACACTTATACAATAAATAACTATAATTTCACAAACCGGGTTAATGTTAGTTACATATTTTATAGAAATATAACGCTGTTTCCTTTTCTATAACTATTTTTAAAGGTTTTGCCCATGTTATTTTTTAATCTTCGATAACTTTACTGTTTTAATTTTCGATTATTGGTACTCAATTGATTGTACTTAATCATATAGCTTTGTTCTATAGGTCTTTTAGTCAAGTTGACATGTTAACAGAAAAGCTAAATCACTGATCACTTTATTTTAGGTTGTGTTAATCCGTAATTGGTTTTTCGTTTTCTTTTCTAGTAATGATTTTAAAGTCATTATTATTTTTTCTTGTTCACACATGGATATAGTTGTTACGATCTCAATTGGAACCGCATAAAAACATTTAACTCATAAATTCTACGGAATCCATAGACGCCCAGAAAAATTTAGCCCTGTCTCGTCTAGATATACTATATTCCGAGCTATATTACCATATAAATACTATACGATTGTCAAGTTTTTTATGTTTAAAATCGCATTGGACTAAAGCATGTCGTAAAATATCTAAAGATTTATAATTATAATCAGGATAATCGCTTAATTTATCTCGAATCATGTTTAAAGTAGGAACTTTATTTTCTTTATACATACCTATTATAAATTGTGCGCCGCAGTACATCTGGTAAAATAGTCAATTTTCTTTAGTTTTGTATTTTTTCGTTTCGTCTTTGTACCGTGATCAATCCTTCTTTAAACTGTGAGTTTGTTTCGCTGCTTTCGACAAAAACCGGTTCCACTATTTGGGAATTTTCCCGAGTTATTTTGTTATCATCCGCTTCATAGAGTCTCCAGAGAGCCACGCTAAATTACTAGATAATTACATATAACATTTATTTTAATAACTATTACCCTTTACTGGTTACGATATGGACAAATAATAATATCAACTAATAAATAATAATAGGTTTTATACCGTAACACACCCCTTCAAGCAATGCTCTGTACTGCACTGGCAAAGCGACAAAGCTACGTGAATCCGTGTACCATACAAAAAATTATTTACGACCTAGTGGACCAATACAGGTTTGCTTTGATGACCAGCGCGCCGCCGTCAATTCTACATCAGGCGGACTAGTTTACCAATACCGGACTTGCCGAATTGCTATTCGAGTATAAATT
>NW_019424373.1:0-1859 GCF_000390285.2 Anoplophora glabripennis | reverse complement strand
ATTATGTATGGAATATGACATCGTTCAAATGTCCGCCGCAGCTCCGCATGGTAGCACGGATCCAAGAGGTCCAATTTTGAATGACTTTGCCGCATAGATCTGGCTAAATTTGAGCTATGGCCTGGGTTATGTTGACTTTGAAGGCATCGGTCGATTGCGGCTTATTGGCATAGACCTGCGACTTCAGAAAACTCCACAAGAAAAAAATCAAGCATGGTCAAATCGCACGATCTTGGTGGCCAATTCACGTTACCTCTGCGAGGGATAACCATACCCTCAAATTGTTCATGCAGAATACCCATTGCGACAGTCGCTGTGTGGCACGTAGCGCCGTCCTGTTGGAACCACATGTCGTCCACGTCCATATCGTTCAATTTGGGCCAAAAGAAATTGTGATCATTGATCTGTAGCGCTCGCCGTTGACGGTGATGGCCTCACCAACGTTGTTTGCGAAGAAGAACGGACCAATAATGCCGCCAGCCCAAAATCCGCACCAAACAGTAACTTATTGTGGATGCTTTGCAACCTGGTGAACCTCGTGTGGGTTGGCGTCGTCCCATATACGGCAATTTTGCTTGTTAACATAGCCATTATCCAAAAATGCGCTTTGTCGCTAAAGATGATTTTTCGGCCAAAATTGGGGTCCTCTTCCAAACGTTCCGATGCCCAGTCAGCGAACAAACGGCGTTGTCTATGGTCATTAACTTGTAACTCCTGGGTCAGTTGGATCTTGTACGAGTGCAGGCCCAAGTCCCGACGCAAAATTCGCCAAGTTGAAGTACGCGAAAGTCCGAGTTCTTGTGCACGGCGATGAATAGACTGCCTCGGGTTCTTCTGCACACTTTCACGGACAGCAGCGATGTTCTCGGCCGATCTGGCGTTCCTTTGACGTACGGGTGTTGGTTGATTGTTTACCTAACCGGTCGTCTCGAATTTGGCCACCAAACGTTGAAGAGTTAATTTTGAAAGGCCACCGCGTCTCCCGTAAAATGGGCACAACGCGCAACGTTTGCACCAACGACCGCTCATTTTGATAATAAAATTTTATTATTTGGACGTGCTGTTGAATCTTGTAACTTGACATGATGATTTGGCATCAGTGACTGAATAATAAGCAACATATTTGACAGATGCCGAATAAAAAACATAGCCGCCATAGACTGTCAACATCGACCCGCCCTAATTGGAAAACCCTTTAGATAACATTTTACCTTGCAAATATCGTCAGAGCACACTTGACCAATGCGTAGCGCGCCGAGACGTAACGCAACAAATTTGATTATTACTTTTTACATTTAAATTCAAATTCATATAGCTCACAAAGTAAAACAAATCGGACACATGTATATATAAACTTTTTTTCTAGAAATGACCCAAGGAACATCCTCTATTAGTGCCGGGAGAACTTCATGAAACACCCGGTATATGTATATATATACATGACAGAATTATAAGCATAATATTCAAATAAAAATAGCAAATTTAACAAAATAAAATTTTTTAATAAGCACTTACTGAAATAATTGTTTCATCACAACAAGAGCCCATTTTAACGGAAAATTTATTTTGTCCTCCGTGAAGATGACAATGGTAGATGGAACAGTTGCCATAGTGGTGGTACTGGCACTACTGTTGTTGCTGTGATGAAAAAATATTACCACGTTCGATGCATTGCAAATGCAAAGGTTATAGTTTAACAGGTCACCTTATCTTGTTTTGAAAGCAAACAACTTACGTTGCTCGGCTGATTGGAAGATTTTAGTTTTGGGTAAACAAGTTTAAGAAAACATTTTATTCGTAATAAATGCAAATGCAACGTTTGTATTTTAATAGGTCAGGTCACCTTATCTTGTACGTTA
>NW_019424372.1:0-3075 GCF_000390285.2 Anoplophora glabripennis | reverse complement strand
CGTATGATTATTTGGACGACGTGAATCTTTACTGGGTACTTTAATTACATATTTTCCTGTTTTAAGAGATTCATATTCCTCCACAATTTGCCTAAAATATCATCATCTTTTTTTGCTTCTGCTATTATTGAGTCAGATGTACGCCAGGCTATTTTGAAATTGAAAAATACCAGCTCTTTAGATTATTATGGAATTAGTAGTCTCATGGTAAAAACCTCGCTTGAGTTTCTTGTTGCACTTTTGACCATATTATTCAATAAGTTTTTAAATGAGGCGGTTTGGCCTGACTGTCTCAAAATAACTAAAGCGTATTTATAAAAAAGGAGATATTGATAAACTGGACAAATATAGACCAATATCCATTGTTCCTGTAATTTCTAGAATATTTGAAATATTAATTAAAGAAAAATTGATCTCATATCTTTAAACTAAATCTATATTAACACCATCTCAATTTGGATTTAGGAAAAACCTTTCTACTATCAAAACCTTATTAGCTATATTAGATCAAATAGTTGAGGGATTTGATCAAGGTAATCCCACACATGCAATAATGTGTGATTTGTCTAAGGCTTCTGACTGCGTAAATTTAGAAATGCTGCTACTAAAATTAGAATACTACGGAGTTCGTGGCAAAGCATTACAATTATTCCAATCATACTTGACTGACAGACGGCAATATGTGTGTCTCAATGACTGTGAATCTGCTTTAATACTGGTTAAGGCTGGTGTCCCTCAAGGTTCGGTCTTAGGGCCTATACTATTCCTTATTTATATTAATGACTTACCTGCTAACATTCGTAATGCTTCTTGTATACTCTTTGCAGACGATACAACCTTGTTAACCCGTGATAAGCACAGCAGAGACAGTCTAAATCTCGCGAATGCCTGGTTTTCAGCAAATAATCTAAAATTAAATATTAGTAAAACAAACTTCATAACTTTTACAACTAGTAAAAATTCAGAGAAGTCTGAACCAGTTAATCTGCTTGGTATACATATTACCCTTGACCCTGGTTTAACTTGGATACCTCATATCAATAAACTATGTTGAAAACTAGCTACGCAGATAATCTTTATGTGACAGATAAGACCATTTGTCACTAATAATGTAATGAAAATGGTTTATTTTTCATTAATTCATAGTCATTTAACCTATGGTGTGCCATTGTGGGGCAACTCTAGTGGTTCATATAGAGTTTTTGTATTGCAAAAAGCAGCTGTTCGTCTACTTGCAGGTGTCCCTATGTTAACTACCAGCAAGGAGATATTTCTCAGGTATAAGATTCTACCACTGACCTGCCTTTATCTACTTGATTCGCTTCAACTTGTTCATTCTAATTTGTGTAATTTGCAATCTCATGCTGATATACATCAATATAACACTAGGCACGCTTGAAATCTGGTTGAATCTTATTCGCGTATTACCCTAACTAAACGTAACAAACTTACAATCAGTCTGTTCAACAAGTTTGATAATTTTTGTAGACGAAAACAGATTAAAAACATGTCTCAAAAAACCTTGCACAGGTTTACGAAATCATTTCTTTTAAATTATTGTTTTTATACNGTATTCTGAAAACTGTTAATGTTACGCCCCTGTAATGTACAACATTTTATAATTACTTTATCTCATATTGAAGTAATGGCAGTCAAACTTCTTACACCCTGTACAAGGAGTGGTCAATAATTTATATTTGACATGAAAACGAATATTTGATTAAAATACGCGACAGGTTACGAAATGCGTCACTCTTATCATCATTACATTCTTATAGCTAATAGTAAGAAGGATGTAATTACTGGGAATATATTTAGTAGCAGAATCAGTTTCTTATCACTGAATCGAATAACATATAAATTTGACATTTTATTAATGGGGTCTTATCAAAATCTTTGTCTGTCGAAGACAATTTGCATGTTTAAGTACAGTAATTTTGTGTTTTTATTTAAATTCTTTATATAAGTTTTTAAAGAAATATTCAGATTTAAAGCCACTGACTTTGNATTAAAAACATGTCTCAAAAAACCTTTCACAGGTTTACGAAATCATTTCTTTTAAATCATTGTTTTTATACTGTGGATGAATTTTTAACTTTTATGAACACTACTCAGCCTATGTTATGACTATAAATGTACCACTTAATGTACATAAATGTCAATAAAGCTCTATCATAATTACTAAAATTCGAGCTAAAATTTAAGAACAACACTACTACAAAATCGATACATGTTATTTTATTTAGTTAATAACTGGAAAACAATTGTCTTGAAATTGCCGCGTGCACACGTGGTGTGGCATCAGCTATGTAACATTAAGTTAAGGGCTGGTTTCACGTTGTGATGAAACTCCCCAATATTAATATCCGCTGTATTCTGAAAACTGTTAATGTTACGCCCCTGTAATGTACAACATTTTATAATTACTTTATCTCATATTGAAGTAATGGCAGTCAAACTTCTTACACCCTGTACAAGGAGTGGTCAATAATTTATATTTGACATGAAAACGAATATTTGATTAAAATACGATTTATGTGAAATTTGTTACAAATATTTGTATGATTACATTCTTATAGCTAATAGTAAGAAGGATGTAATTACTGGGAATATATTTAGTAGCAGAATCAGTTTCTTATCACTGAATCGAATAACATATAAATTTGACATTTTATTAATGGGGTCTTATCAAAATCTTTGTCTGTCGAAGACAATTTGCATGTTTAAGTACAGTAATTTTGTGTTTTTATTTAAATTCTTTATATAAGTTTTTAAAGAAATATTCAGATTTAAAGCCACTGACTTTGATGTGTAGATAAAGACAAATCACAATTAAAATATACAAATATGTTTGAAGATATGTACATATCAGATAAGTCCTGGCATATTGGGAGACACTGTCACTAAAACCACATAATTTCGACACCACTGAGTATTTTTCAAACAGAATAAATATATTTAGTTCTTAACACTATTTCTAATGACAAGGGAGCCTTTTACTTTGTTGCAAAAGGATGTTTCCTAGTAACAACTTTTTTAAATTTAAAATAAATAAATCACAGGTACATTTAAAAT
>NW_019424371.1:0-1861 GCF_000390285.2 Anoplophora glabripennis | reverse complement strand
TAACAGTTTAAATAACTTGGTGGATTTCACCGGGTCTAACGACACTTAGAGTGTACGATAACGATAATAACACAGACCCACAAAAAAAAAAGTTGAAAATTCCAGAGACTAGACCCACCTATCCTTATGTATTTTGACGCGCTGAAACCGAATCGAAATTTGAAGATTTTCCGTGTTTTTGGAGTAGTTTTTCGCGATTTAAAAAAAAACTGGAGGGTGATGGAGCAATTTTGACTCCGGATTCGGTTTCAGCGCGTCAAAATACATAAGGATAGGTGGGTCTAGTCTCTGGTATTTTCAACTTTTTTTTTGTGGGTCTGTGTAATTTAAAAAACATAGAAATCTAAATAAAAAATTCAAAGTACAGTTTTGGGGGTCCTGAAAGCTTGCAAAAAATTTAATAAAATTTACAGGGTCTTAAAAAAATGAAGTTGATGATGGTCCTGGAGAGACGAAACGTTACATACCGGGTGCCCCATTTTAAAAAATACAGATGAATATCTCTTAAGTTAGAGGCTTATTGAAAAAAATTTTCAAATAAAAGTTGTAGAGTTTTAAGGGGGACATTTAATGGTGACCTTGACCAAGACCTTGACCATGACCTTCAAGGTCATTTCAAGGTCAAGTTGCTTTTTTCAAATGGAAACACATATTTTTGACACCAGAAATGAAAAGACCAGCAAATTTTACATCCGACTATGACCTTGACCATGACCTTCAAGGTCATTTGAAGGTCATTTTAGTTTTTTGCTGCAAAATTCTACTTTCGAGACCAGAAACGGGAAGAGCGGTCCATTTCACCTCGATCTACGACATTGACCTTGACCTTGACCTTCCCGGTCATTTCAAAGTCAAGTTGATTTTTCAAATAGAAACCGGTATCTTTCAGACAGGTCATTCTAGTATTTTGTAGGCAAAACTTTAATCTTGTTCATGTTTTTCTTTTTGATATGTGGGACTTGCCATATTTTTCCAGAATACCTATTAACCCTTTGCGGCATGCATTTTTTATATTCAAATGTTTTTGAACTCAGACTAGCTTAGAATTTGGTAATAGCTAAATCCGATACGGCGGATCCAATATGTCGAATACTCGGCTCGACCTTGAGTTTTAACGTAGGTTGAAGCATTTTCAAAGTGTTAACTCATATGAATATTAAAAATGTTTGCCAAACATTGGTCGGCCATATTGTATTTGAATATTTTCAAATTCTGACTTTATATTCGCGATCAGCGCCCTCGAAAACCACCGAGTATACTAATCGGAAAGACGGAAATAAATTTGCAACAAAAAATTAAAATGACCTTCAAATGCCCTTGAAGGTCATGGTCAAGGTCATAGTCGGATGTAAAGTTTTCTGCTCTTTTCATTTCTGGTGTCAAAAATATGTTTCCATTTGAAAAAATCAACTTGACCTTGAAGGTCATGGACAACGTCACCATTAGATGTCCCCCTCAAATAATAACATTTATTTGAAATTTTTTTTCATTAAGCCATTAACTTAAGATATATTCACGTGTATTTTTTAAAATGGAACACCCGGTATAAAAATTGATTTTGCCATTGGATAGAGGGCAAAAAGTTGCCATGAGAAAGTATTCTTCTTTTTTCAGTATCACCTCAAACAAGGCTGAAATGAAACAGAAATGGACTTCCAAAATTTTGTTTTTTTTTTCACTATTTCGAAAACTAACCATGTTAGCCTTGATTTTTTAGAGGCATAATGTTTGTGTCCAGATTATGCAACTTTGTAGTAAGGGGGCTGCACTTGAAAAAACGCAGACAAACACCCATTATCCATCGACATTGTCAGTGCCGACACCGGGGATCGAACCCGGACCAGAATAGGAAGCCTGGCCG
>NW_019424370.1:0-1860 GCF_000390285.2 Anoplophora glabripennis | reverse complement strand
TGGGCAAAGTGATCGGAAAATCAAAAATTTTGTCAGTTTCACTTTTCATCAGTCAAAAATAATCATTGTGGTAAAATATTCGATAAGGTAAAGAATAATTTTTGTAAAGTAAACTTTGTTACATCAAAGCAATGTTGCAAACTAACTTCATATCTAAAGGACAGTATTTCAAGTTCAAACTTAAAATTTTGAGTTTGGTCAGGAAATTCTGAGTTTCAACTTGAAATTCCAAGTAGGAAACTCGAAATTTAAAGTCCATACTCGAATTTAAGTTCCAACTTGAAATTTTAAGTGCAAACTCGAAACTTCATGTTTCAAATTCAAAATATCAAGTCCATTGAAGATTCAAGTTTAAATTTATTTCATAATTTAACTTGAAATTTTGAGTTGAAATTGGTACATTATTGGAAAACCAAGAAATTTATTTTTTTTAAGCGAATTTCATTATTTTAAAATTTTTCAAAATATCATTTAAACTTTAAATTTTAAGTTGCGTAATATTACTGCAAGCTTTAAGGACATCTCAAATTTGATAAATACAGGAGAAAATAAAAAAAGAAATCTTGAGTTCAAACAGGAAATTTTAGGTTTGTACTTGAAAGTTCCCATTTGAAATTTCAAGTACAGATGAGGTTTCGAGTTTAAACTTGAAATTTTTAATTCAAATAGATAAATTAGACAAGAACAAAATGTTGTCTTTTTATGTAATCTTCAAATATTGCAAAGTTTATGATATCTTAAACTTAATAAATGTTAAATTTGAAATCCAAAATTTCAAGTTCGAAACTCCAAATTTTGAGTTTGGACTCGAAACTTCAAGATGCAATTAAAAAATTTTGTGTTTGTACTTGACATTTTCCCTTTAAACTTGAAATTTCACGTCCAAATGCCAAACTTCATATTTTAAATCCGATGTTTCAAGTTCGTAGGAGAGTTTCAAATTCAAACTTGAAATTTAGAATTCAATTCGATGGATTAAAACAAAATTTATATTTTTTTAAGTAAACCTCATTATATCAAAATAATGCAACCTGAATGAGACTCTAAACTTGACAAATACAATAAGTATTAAAAAATAAACGTTGAATTTGAAACCTGTTTCAAGTTTCAACTCGAAAATTTTAATTTGGATAGGAAATTTTGAATTAGAACTTCAAATTTTGTGTTTGTAGTCGACATTTTTTCATTAAACTTGAAATTTCAAGTACAAAACCCAAAATTTCAAGTTCAAATGCCAAACTTTATGTTTCAAACCCGATATTTCAAGTTCATAGTAGAAGTTTCGAGTTCAAATTTGAAATTTTAAACTCATAGCTGAAGTTGTGTATTTATACTTGAAATTTAAAGTTCAAATTGGTAAAAAGAATTTTTGTTAAGTAAAATTCAAGTCCAGTCTCGAAATTTCATGAATTTCGAAATTTTGAGTTTGATTTTGAAAATGAGTAAATAAGAAAATATTTACATTAATTTTGGAGTTTTTTCTAACATAAATAGTTGTTTTAAGTTTTTATATTCAAATATTGATAGTTCTTTATATTTTTCACAGTATTTCCAAGTTTTAACATTTTTTTGTGAATTTTGTATATTCTTTTGTTTGAAATCAAGAAAAAGTACTCTTAAACACTGAAAACTAATAAATTCTATTCCTCAACTAGTTACGAAATTGATGATTTTCTGATTACTTCGACGCACACAGAAATATTATTTTTTCTGATTTTTTTCCATGTTTTTCATCGACGTCTGAGGAAAATTGTATTTTCAACATCGAAAAGTATAGCACTCTAATTTCATACTCCAACAAAAAAAAAATTCTAATCAGAGAAACAGCTGCCAAAACGAAAACATCCAACAAAACCAAGT
>NW_019424369.1:0-1862 GCF_000390285.2 Anoplophora glabripennis | reverse complement strand
TAATACCCTGTATCTCCGTGGGGCGTCCTTATCAAAAATTTTTATAGGGCAAGAGTTAATTATTTTCATCGGTAGAATACGCCATTAAAGTTTGGCGAAAATTATCATTAACATCCTGTATAAACATACTTAAAACATAAAACGATACAGGGGGTTGAAATTAAAAAAAGTACAATTTCTAAAATATTTTTTTCAATTCAATTTCAATATTTTCAATTTCTAAAATATATGTAGAATAACGCATAATTAGGCTAATCTAATTATGCACTGAATTTGGATATAAGTGCACCAGTGATGAATATATCGGAGGTTACTTATTTTCTCTATAAACCTCAGAAATTCGACGCCACTGAGTATTTTGAAAATGTCACTATTTCTAACTCCCTACAGCATATCCAATAAAAAATACAATTCATTTTATTCGAAAGATGAACCATTTTCAATGTACATATTACTTTTTTAACTTTTATAAACATTACTAAGCAGTAAACATTAAATCTAACAACACACCATGTTAAACCATACTTAATTTATGATTTATTTTCCTACAAATACAATTTTACGTACGTTGTAATTATGAAGAGTACGATGAAGTAATTCATCATAAACTTTTATGAGAAACGTGGATTTCTAGAGTTTTTTTACGTCTTGTGGGGAGTTTGTAAATGAAAATTAAAAAATTAATAAATCGAAAACAGTTCGGTTAAAAGCAAAAATAACTCTTTTCTTTAAAACACCACTAGAAACTCCATATAGCAATTTCTAGGATTTTCAGTGAAAGCAGCTCCTGGTATTTCCGTCATTTATACACGTATTTATATACGAATTTAGTGGCTTTTTGTCTTTAATTAGATAAGTCGTTAGTTTCGGTTTCATCATTCTGCATCAAACATCTTCAGAGATATTTTAAAAAGCTGGTTTGTGGACCCATGTTTCTGTAACCTTTTGAGCTTAAAATCACCCAAAGAATCGCTCCTTAAAGTTTGTCGACTTACTCAATTCACATCCTGTATATAACTTGCTAGGGCATTCAAAGATTTTCGAAAGCGAGGAAATTTCAGAAAATAGTTTATTTCACATGACATTTGCTGATTTCTATAATTAATGAGATTTTCTAGTTTTGTTCCTCTACTGTGCGGAAAAAAATTATAAATTTGCGCAATTGTAGTACTGTCAACTACTTTATATAGAAAATACAACTAACTGCAATTTATGTCACACGTAATGTGTATTTTGTTGTATTTAACTTTACTATAATTTTATTAAACATATTCACTTTCTATTTTGCTATAGGATGTGTTATATTAAATAAATACTAATAAAATCTCAGAATTTTGTAAATTTTTTACGAACATTTCTATAATATTGTAGCTTTTGCCACCACATTACTGTTGAAAATTTGTATTACATTACATTAATGTTGTTAAAGCAACATGTATAAGCAAGGAAGGAAGTAGTACCTACAATCTTGAGATGGAAAACACTATTAAAGATAACTACAACTTCTTATGTCTGTACATATCACTAACACTGTGCAGCCAACAAGCGCCTATAAATAAGAAATGTTGACACTGCGACTCTTCCACTTTCTTCTAGAAAATTGATTTGTTATAATTTGTACCATATAATTACTTACAACTGGAACATATACCAAGAACGCCATCTGCATTTGTGAAAGAACGACAGAACCAAAGCAACCTAATCTTATATATAAAATTCTCGTGTCACAATGTTCGTTCCCGTACTCCTCCGAAACGGTTTGACCGATTTTGTTGGAATTTTGTGTGCTTATCGGGCAGGTCTGAGAATCGGCCAACATCTATTTTTCATACCCCTAAATGTTAAGGGTGGTCCACCCCAAA
>NW_019424368.1:0-1862 GCF_000390285.2 Anoplophora glabripennis | reverse complement strand
GTCTAATCCTTTTGGATTGAAAATGCGATTTTTAGTAATAAAATTGGTTGCAAGTGTCGATTGATTAGATGGTGCATTATCGCGCAACAAAGACCAATTTCCTTCTGCGCGATATTTTGGCCGAGTACGATGAACAGGATACAACAAACATTTCAAAACGCCAAGATGGAATTGTACATTAACGGTCTGGCCCTTGAAATGGTAAAAGCAAATCAACAATTTCTTCACTTTTGACTTGTCCAAACGATATTTTTTGGGTTTTGGTTAGTGTGGCGCCATCCACTCGGCACTTTGGTGCTTGGTTTTCGGATCATATTGAAAACACCACATTTCATCACGTCACAATGGTGTAAAGTAAGCTTCTGTACTTTTTGGTCTCCTCAATGATGTCCTTCGAATGTTGAACAAACCGTGCAAACAGTTTTCAGTTACCCAAATGTTCGAACAAAATGCGATAAATTGATGTTTTTCAAATAGTCAATTCCAATTCCATGAATTTCAATGAAGATTTTGTCAGATTTATGATGAATTTACCCACAGTTTTGATGGAATCTGCGGTGATCACGGATTGTGGTTGGTCAACATGTTGCTCATCATGCCCTCAGGATCCTTTTTAAACCTTGTACACGAGTCTGCCAATAATAAACTAGGTTCATCAATTGACACGTTTCGGTAAAACTTTTACCAATTTTAAAACAAAACTTAATAAGTATTACGACTCTTCCACACGATCGTCGTTTTACCGATCGGCATTTTTACCGGTCGTTGAAAACCGTGCGGAGAGCCTTTCACATGGCATTGCGTTGAAATGTCACTTTGGATGGGACGTAATGGGTAAAATTAGTTTCAATGTTTTTGTGATTTATTTACTAGAGTTGACTCTGTAGCTGCCTGTCCTGGATTTGTGACTGCGGTCGGCGTGTTCGCTGTTTCGTGTGTCTTACACACAGACGGTATTTTGTCGATCGGCATTTATACCGATCAGCAAAATAACCGACAAAATTTTAATTTGCACATACTTAAATACGTCTTTACACACAAATTCGTTTTCAGTAACTTTGACGGTCGGCTGCCGACGAAATTAAAATGTGGACGGCAAGCACGCAGTCGCTGCTCGGCTTTTTGAACGATTGGCAGTCTTCAATGAATAGTAGCTTATGCAGGTTTACACACGAAACAGCGTACACGCCGATCGCAGTCACAAATATAGGATCGGCAGCAACAGAGGCAGCTCTAGTAAATGAATCGCAGAAATATGTAAGTCAGTTTTACCCATTACGTCCCATCTAAAGTAACATTTGAACGCAATGCTATGTGAAAGGTTCTCCGCGCAGTTTTCAACGACCGGTTAAAATACCGATCGGCAAAACAACGTTTGTGTGTAAGAGCCCTAGGCCGTTAGCTCCTTATTTGACGCTCATGTTTGTGCTGATGACACAGACATACTGTCACTTCAGATGCAAAACTCCCCTTTTATTCGTCCAAATGTCATGAAATTTTGATACATCAGTGAAGGATCTACCTTTCCAACGCATGTAATTGCCAATATATTATGGTTTCGTTAGAAATCCTATTTTTGAAAAAAGTCCTGTTTATTATGTAACGCACTTTGTATAATATTTAAATTGTGGTAATTTTGTGATTGTAAAGCTTTGACACTATATCATCATATAGTTTTATGTATTTACATGTTCTACGGGAAATCGATTTTGTGTGTTTGCACCCAAGAAATATTTATTTCAGAATTTTATACTCATATATTAATTTCATCTTAAAATAAAATGTTTTTTTTATTATGACATTTTTACTAACGAACTATAAGTAACAAGTGTTACTTATGTTTGCTATTGTTATGGATTAAA
>NW_019424367.1:0-1863 GCF_000390285.2 Anoplophora glabripennis | reverse complement strand
AAAAAATAAAGATAAATAGAGTTTTGTATATTATATAGTGTTTACTGCACTGCGACCTGTGGCATGAAATTTTTATTAACCTATGATTAATAATTTATATTTTTCCAATATTTATACTAATGTAAACAAAAATGTATGTTTTTGGCCTTTTTGGAAAACTGATGGTATGTACAATACCAAATTCAAAAAAAAAATTTTTGAAAATTTCGGAAAATTTCCGGAATTTTCAATGGAAACTTTCCAGGAATTTTCATAGTTTGGGAATTTTCCCATCTCTATTTAAAAATAATTTCAAAGCGTTCTAGAGAGCACTTATTATTATCCCTAAAAAATTAACCCCCGGTTAGAGTTATGACACCTGTATATTTGCTACAAGCTGCCGCTGATAGCGGTAATAGCCATGGGCATAGGTAGGATTTTTGCTTGGGGTGCGCCTTGAGGGGCCAGGTGGCTAGTCTGACCAAATAGATTTATTGGATTGTTTTTGGGGAGGGCACGGGGATCGGGGGTCGTGTCTACTTCTAGCGCGACTGGTAATAATGCTAATAGCTGAATTCCAGAGGGCATCTTACGACGTTGTAAAGAAACAAAAATCAAGAACATATTTATTTTATTTTAAACATGGACGGAAATTCCGTAATGTTAGGAAATATTGGGAATTATATATGCCGCAGGTCTAAGACCTGGTTTACATTGACAATTGATTCATGAATAAATTCAGGAAGTTCTTCATGAATTAATTCATAAAGGGTTTGGTTTTACACTACTAGAGACTTCGTCAATCTCTTTGACACGTAAATCAGTACCAGCAACAAATCAAAGTAGCAAATAAATTTCAAATTTTATTAAAAAAAATGTCAGCTATCCACATATACGTAATGGTACAATAGCGGTACCGTTTTGACATTATTTATAAATATTAGTTTTTGTAAGCAACAGATCAGTGCAAACAATATAAAAGTAGTACGATGCCACACAATTACAAACGGTGATCTGAGGCTGAAGATTTGTTGGGTTGGTACTTCTGAACTACAACATGTTCTAATTTTCGTGAATTTCTTACTGAACAAATTCATGAAGTTAAAGAAATATTTGATTTTTTTATTATAAAAGGAGCATTTAATTGTACCCTTGGATTTCTCAAGAATTTTTGTGCTTTAATTGATGCCTTTTCAGATACCTCTCATTTCTAGTTTTATAACTACACAACTACAGAAATCTTTATGTACTAATCGATGTGACTAGAATTTCCCTAAATTTAGTTTCAAAACTATATGTATCACACATGTACATTTCAACTTCACAGAGATCTTTGTGTACTAACTGAGGCTTATCTAGATTGTTTTTATATTTAGTTTCATATATACTAGTATCACATTTGTATATTTGGATTTCTGATGGATATTTATCTATTAAATGATGCAATAGAAAATGAGTTTTATAAGTACACCAATCACATTTGTGCATTTAACTTTTAGAAGGGTCTTTATGCATTAACTGATGCAAATAACTCTTATGCTTAGTTTTATAACTACACACATCACACTTGTACATTTGAATTTCTGAAGGATCTTTGAGTATTAATTGATGTATTTTTAAGTAGTCTTTAAAATGAGTCTCATAACTACACTGACCACACTTGTACACTTGGTGCATGTATCACACTTATACATTTCAATTTCAGAAGGGTCCTTGTGTGTTAACTGATGCGTCTTCGGATTCCCTTTAAGCTTTGTTTCATGTTTACACTTATCACATTGTTACAATTGTGCATTTGTACACTTAGTATTTTTTTCTTTGTGCACTAACTATTGTGCCTTCACATTTGTCTTACGTTTAGCTTCATAATAACCACATGTATCA
>NW_019424366.1:0-1875 GCF_000390285.2 Anoplophora glabripennis | reverse complement strand
GTTTGTGCCTAAAATATAGCTATAATGTGTATTCATCAATGCTTCAATATACGTGTTCTGATATCTGCAAAAATATTTGATTGGATTTTTACCCATAACTCGCTTGGTTTTTATGCTATCAAGCCCTTAAAAAAAAAACCATTTTGTAGGTTTTTTCAAGGTGTATAAGATCAAATAAGTTAAATTTTCTTTCAGCCCTTATTTTTATAATGGTTTGAGCTGAAAGGGATTGAACAAATTGCTATTTACGAACATAAGCAAATTTTAAACGGCCATATACTTAATTTTTATCCTACAGAAAAAAAATTATAAAAATTTCAAAAAAGCAAAACCTACAATTTTGTACTGTACAAAATTTTGCGTATCAAAAATAGTTTTTAAGTTNGTAATGGTTTGAGCTGAAAGGGATTGAACAAATTGCTATTTACGAACATAAGCAAATTTTAAACAGCCATATACTTAATTTTTATCCTACAGAAAAAAAATTATAAAAATTTCAAAAAAGCAAAACCTACAATTTTGTACTGTACAAAATTTTGCGTATCAAAAATAGTTTTTAAGTTATTTTGAAAAAAAGACAATGTTTTCCGAAAATACAAAAATTCTCTTTTCACTTCAAGCCCATCTTTTTTCAAAACTAAGCACTTTAAACCGGTCAAACTTCTAGAGTAGTGGTAACGATTATTTTCAATTGGGGTGGTAATTAAGGCGTGATTTTCACGTTCTTTGTCGCCGAAAACAATACGAACCAACTTTATTTTCGTCATAACTCGCTTAGCTTTGATACTAGGGACATTTATAAAAAATAAAAATATAGGTTTTTTTCAAGCACTTTAAAAAGGTTACATGAGTATTCCCTGAAAAATGCATTGGTTTTTGGTTATTTCACGTTCAAACTTTCAATTTTGGCGTTTGACGAATAAGAACCAACCTTCAAGAAGCTATTACTCCGCTTGTATTGGGTCTACACACACCATAAATACACCATTCTTTTTGTTTTTTTATAAGCTACATTTTTTATAAGAATGATTTTTTTACTTTTTGAGTTATTCGCGAAAAACCGTCTGAAAAAGTGTTTTTTTTTTGGTTAAAAAATTACACTTTCACTCGCGAATAAGTCAAAAAGTATTGACTTTCAGAAAAAACTTTATAGAACAAAAGTTGCTTAGAATTAGTCAATATATCCATTCCCGGTTATTTTCAATGAAACATTTTTCACACCGAGAAGGGTGAGAAGGGCTCCACCCCCAGGTAAAAGTAACCCCCGATGTACTTAGAAGTGGAAGGTAAATAGAACCTAATTTCAAATTTTTATGAAAATCGGTGCTGTTTGGCAAAATTATACGGGAAAATGGTCATTGAATGGACTATTTGTTTTCTCCATTTAACCGGGTAAAAAATGTACTGTTCAAGAAATATGCAAGAGTCAATTATCAGTTAAGATCAAAATAACAATTAAACAATTTTGACAGACGCAATAGCGTAGTCGCCATGCATTTTTGATATATTGTCGGATTCATAATCTTTTTCTTCATTTAACTATACGAAACGGCAACATCTCTTAAAAATAGTGAAAAGTCAAAAGTATTTTGACTGTTGTATTCAGGTGGATTTACCTAGAATTAACTTTTGAAAACAATTTCATTAAATTTATCTTTATAAGCAAATGAGTCATAGAACATAGAAAACGCATTTTCCCCGTTTTACATTACATTTCAGGAACAACTTAAAATGTTTCAAATTTGATTTCAGCAAAATATTGCTTTCTAGTAATTTGTGCCACATTGTATTTCTATAGCTTGTGATATCTCTGTAGTGTTCCCTATAACTAGTTTTCTTGATAATTTTCAATGGAGGTAATAAATATGTATAGAG
>NW_019424365.1:0-1867 GCF_000390285.2 Anoplophora glabripennis | reverse complement strand
AAGTGTCACAATAACGAGAAACGCCCTGTAACTTAGAAACAAATGAAGATAGCAAATTTCCGATCTGACAGTCGAGTTTGCCATGAAAATCGAGCTCGAGAACGTGGTGTCACATTTATCATATCTTTAGTAGTTTCTGAAATACCCTGAATTCCCATCGAAAATGGACCAGCCGTACATGTTCCCTGAATCTAATTTTTTTTTTAATCAAATAAATACACGATAAATACATTGGTTTTTTAAACTGCGCTTTATTTCTTGCGTAGGTTTGCTGCCACTGAACAGCGTAAACCAACGTAACGGGAAATTGTATAATTTAGGGACTTGATATTTGTCACCATTCTTTTTCATTCATCACTGTGGCTGAAGAACCGAACTTTTAAAAAAAAATTCTACTATTTCATAAAAATAATAATCAAGTTTTACGTGATTTATTAAATATTAACTAATATTGATATAGACTTTCCGAAGTCAGTTGAAGATGTATAAAAACGCCTAACAATAAAATTTAATGAGTTTCATAGGCGTTCCTAAAAAAGTTTTCTGCTAAAGGTAAAAAATAATAATGTGTATATAATGTAATTTCTATTATATGCTCATTTGGCCAACAACATATTTTAATTATTTATGTCCATAATTTTCTTTATATAAATTATAAATTGTCTGCCGAAAAATTATGGGCACTGAAACTTTAGTTAATATGTGAATTCTATTTATAATTTCATTATCTGATTTTTCATTTCCCTTCCTTTTTTTAAGCAATCGTAAATATTTAAAATGAGACGCTGACATTGAACATATAAACCTTTATTTTTAAATTCTAACTCTGTCTCATCAACAACCGGTTCTACTAATTCAACATTGTTTGTTAATATCTCGTTTTGTTCCGTTTCAAAAGGTCTCCAAAATGCCATGTTGTAATAATATTAGTAAACAAAATATCCCTCTTATTTCTCCCTCTCGCATTTGTAATATGGATGATTAATAGAAGGTGCCTATAATAAATTTAAATTACCTGAATGACACCAAATTTCGCATTGCTGCACTGCATTTCTGAGCAATTTGTCGACAACTGAAATTTATGGCCGGTCGCCCAGTACGGCTGTGTGTTTGCGGCGTTTGCTCGCGCGCGCATATCTGGTACATACTGCTTAGCTCTTTGGTCTTCAATTAAGATCGGAAAGACTATACGTAGATATGTTACTAATTGCAAATATATTTTTTTAAACAACTGCTACGCAGCAAAACTAATAAATAATTATTAAGTGAAAGTATATTGCTTTTCTATGACAACCACGTGTTATTTTAAAGTCACCATATTTTTTTATGTTAATCTGGGCGAAGCGATGAACATTAAAAAAGTTGTTAAAATTGTTTTGATTTTTACATGATTTATTACGTATTAACCAATATTGGTATGTAAATACATTACTAATTGTAAATAAAATTAATTTGTATTTTAAAATAATTATTTTTACTGGTTTAAAAAACTACCACAATAGAAAGTCGAGTTTTTACAAACATTTATGTGTTATTATTTTACTAAACAGTCCCTGTTCTATTTTTGAATATCAGTGACCTCTGACATGAACCTAGTTTAGCTGAATTATATTACTGTCACTACGTACAGGCAAAGTCTATGTAGAGAAATATGGTATGTTTGCACTCTTTTTTCTTATTCTGTCACTTCAGCAGCGAATCGGTGGTAGACATAATAAATTAATACAAAATAATTAATAAGTTGGTCAACGGAGGATAGCCTCCGGTGTTCTGTTTACATGCTATATATTCCCTTTAAGAATCGAGTACCGCTGATGTTGCATTTGTTATGATATGACGAGATATAAACGGGTTAAAAACAAACTTC
>NW_019424364.1:0-1908 GCF_000390285.2 Anoplophora glabripennis | reverse complement strand
GAAATTGATTTAAAATATTTTCAAGTTTGTAACTTCACCGTTAGGGGGCGCAACTGCTATAGTGTTACAGAAAATTGTCGGTTTTTCGAAGTTTCGTTTATATAACTAAGTTGCAAATACATTTTTTAGATACACTGTTAAACCCTTCACAAGTTTTGTTTAAACTTTTTTTTGTTATTACCACAGCAACGTCAGTATGAAGGACGATATCTTGAAATTTTTAAATTGTCATAACTTCTAAATGCCTTAATCGATTTCAATAAACGATGGCTCATTTTAAAGAACTATTAATAAAATTTATTTTNCTACGTGCAAAATTAGTGTTATTTGTGTTGGAAAAGTACCTGTGAACAAGGAAAATGCATTTTGCGAATGTGGAAGCGTATGATATGTTGACAGTTAATTTTCAATTTTGAAAAATGCCGTTATAGCTTCAAGAGAATACTACGCTACTCCAGAGAAGTATTTCAGCGTTTATCCAGACGCCACTACATTCTGTAAGAAGCTATCGCAGTGCAAGAACGGAAGACAATATGATTAATATGTTGGCTTGTGTCCATGTAAATCCCCAAATAAGTCTAAGGGAATTAGTTAGAGACCTGGGAATTTCAATATTGAGCACAAGTACTTTTCTCACACGAATGACACTAATTTTGCACGAAGCAAGAGCTGACACATATGACACGTTTGACATAATTTTTTATTTGTCTATTTTCATAGGACATATCCTCCTTCGTTATGGAAACAATAATCTTTATAACTACTCAGATATTTGGGATTAATAAAAAAATGAAATAAAGCAATAATTCTTTTTGCAAGATTGGTATAGTTTTACAATTTAATTTTGGCTTGGATTATGTCAATGTTATTTAGAGAACTAAATAAAGCAGGATGTTCTAGCACAAAGCTCACTATTTTAGCAATAACTTGAAAACGAAAAAAAGACATCGACCTCCGGTTTGTGTATTTGTTTTCCATAATTAATGGTCTATCAAGCCATGAAAAAAACCTATATAGTTGCATTAAATTTTTTTTGTAAACGGAGACAATTACAAAACTTTTCTCATTAGCGTCGTCTACCTTTGCGCAGGAAAATAATATTTTCATTTCTATATCATAAAAATAAATTTTATTAATAGTTATTTAAAATGAGCCATCGTTTATTGAAATTGATTAACGCATTTAGAAGTTATGACAATTTAAAAATTTCATGATAGCGTCCTTCATACTGACGGTGCTGTGGTAATAACAAAAAAAAAGTTCAAACAAAACTTGTGAAGGGGTTAACAGTGTATCTAAAAAATGTATTTTCAATTTAAGTTATATAAGCGAAATTTCGAAAAACCGACAATTTTCTGTAACACTATAGCAGTTGCGCCCTCTAGCGGTGAAGTTACAAACTTGAAATTATTTTAAATCAATTTCTTTTGGTCGTTTTTGTTGATAGAATTTTTATCCCATAATCGTAGCACGTCTAGTTTCATATATACAGCCGCTCGATACCGTTAATGGATCACCCTATATAGTTGTACTATGTAGGAAATAAATCATAGCGATTTTTTCGTATGTACCAGTGACAAATAAATTTTAAGAATTTTACGAATTGCGATTCAGTGAACATAGTATTGAATTGAACGTAGAATTAATAAGTAAACGGAATACAGTTATGACAGAATTCAAAAATATGTAAAGTCAAAGTAGTATGTTTTTTAGTAAGCTATACTTTCCACGACAAAACCACGTCATATGTTGAAATTATCGTTCAAAGGTTTAAGTGAATTAAAATTTTTTAACATATTGAATTGCACATTTTCGTTTCTCTGGTTCTACGTTTTCCACCAACGACTAGCTGTATGCATAATTCTCCTCCAGATAACGTAATTTAAAAGAAATTAACTCTGTCATGTT
>NW_019424363.1:0-2221 GCF_000390285.2 Anoplophora glabripennis | reverse complement strand
ATCCTGTACATAAAAAACAACACTGTTTAGAACATATCTACAGGGTGTTTCAGGATTAAGTCGACAAACTTTAAGGAGATATTCCTCATAAAAAAATAAGAAAAAAGTCAAGTATAATTTTTTTCCAGAGACGCTTCATTTTCGAAATATAGGGCGTTAAAGATTTTTCAAAAAATTCGAATTTTTTAAATAACTTCTCAATGAAGAAGGCTATTTAAGCCAAATTTGGCATGCCACATCTTCTTATTTTATACCATTTTTCCATAGAAGTAGAAGTCCCGCAAGCAACCAGTGGCGGAGTTATGGGGACTCAGACTCATTAAATTATAAAAAAAAATTATAGGGCCCTACTGAAAATAAAAAATGATGCTGTTTTTAAATAGAACAGTTTGTTATTGACAAAAAGTGTACATTCACTTTTTTCCTAACTCTTATAGTTTCATGGCAAAATTGATTTTTCGGAAGGGTGCTTCTGGATTCTGTCGATAAACTTTAGGAAGACATTCCTCATAAAACCTAAAAAAATATAGTACCTACCTATTAAAATTGGTCTTAGTATGTGTGACTCAAATAAACCTTTTTGTCTCCCCTTCCCTTGGGTTTAACCAATAGTATTAAAATTATTTAGGAGATGCTTCGTTTTTGAGATATAAAGTGTTTGAAAAAAAATGATGATTTGGCAATTAGACAACAAAACAATAGAAATATTTAAGTACCTACCTAACATTTAATGTGACTATGTCGTAATGTATGTCAGGCGGTTTGTAGTCAGTTCATTTACTTGTGTTGTGTACTTTTAAATAAAATAGGATGGCAAATAATACATGAAAATTTATTTGTAAATTGAAACAACCAAAAAATTACCAATTAATATTATACCTAGACAAAGCGAAAAGTGAATCAAAAATGAAATGATTTAAAAAATATTTTGTTCAAAATGGGCGCCTCCGGACTGTAGACAAGCACGACATCTTCTAATTATGGAGGTAGTGGCCGATCGACACTGAATTGGAGTTAATTCTCGACACGCTTGGACTATTCGCTGTCTTAGATCTTCTAGGGTATCAACTGGCACCTCGTAGACTTTTTGTTTAACAGCACCCCAAACGAAATAATCCATCGGTGTCAAGTCCGGTGAACGTGCGGGCCACGCTGCAGGTCCTCCACGACCAATCCATCTCCTGGGATAATTAATGTGTAACCACTCCCTAGGACCGCTACCAAAATGGGCAGGACAACCATCTAGTTGAAACCAACTGTTCATTCGAGTATTAAGCAGAATATCTTCTAACAGATCTTGAAAACTATGAGTTAGGAAAAAAAGTGAATGTACACTTTTTGTCAATAACAAACTGTTCTATCTAAAAACAGCATCATTTTTTATTTTCAGTAGGGCCGTATTAATTTTTTTATAATTTNTTTGTTATTGACAAAAAGTGTACATTCACTTTTTTCCTAACTCTTATAGTTTCATGGCAAAATTGATTTTTCGGAAGGGTGCTTCTGGATTCTGTCGATAAACTTTAGGAAGACATTCCTCATAAAACCTAAAAAAATATAGTACCTACCTATTAAAATTGGTCTTAGTATGTGTGACTCAAATAAACCTTTTTGTCTCCCCTTCCCTTGGGTTTAACCAATAGTATTAAAATTATTTAGGAGATGCTTCGTTTTTAAGATATAAAGTGTTTGAAAAAAAATGATGATTTGGCAATTAGACAACAAAACAATAGAAATATTTAAGTACCTACCTAACATTTAATGTGACTATGTCGTAATGTATGTCAGGCGGTTTGTAGTCAGTTCATNAAATTATTTAGGAGATGCTTCGTTTTTAAGATATAAAGTGTTTGAAAAAAAATGATGATTTGGCAATTAGACAACAAAACAATAGAAATATTTAAGTACCTACCTAACATTTAATGTGACTATGTCGTAATGTATGTCAGGCGGTTTGTAGTCAGTTCATTTACTTGTGTTGTGTACTTTTAAATAAAATAGGATGGCAAATAATACATGAAAATTTATTTGTAAATTGAAACAACCAAAAAATTACTAATTAATATTATATCTAGACAAAGCGAAAAGTGAACCAAAAATTAAATGATTTAAAAAATATTTTGTTCAAAATTGGCGCCTCCGGACTGTAGACCGGCACGACATCTTCTAATTATGGAGGTAGTGGCCGATCGACACTGAATTGGAGTTAATTCTCGACACG
>NW_019424362.1:0-1869 GCF_000390285.2 Anoplophora glabripennis | reverse complement strand
ACAAGCAAATTAACACACTAACACAGCGATTTTTTCGTGACAGCTATATCTCGTAAACAAGAGCTGTTACAAAAAAACTGAGGTTATGTTTGAAAGTCAATCATCAGACAAAAGTTGCCATATTGTTGTGCATTAAATTATAATTTAATTGATTTTTGTAGGTGGATTTACAACTTGGATGCAAAATACTTTTACGTTCTGTAGACAAAAAACTGTTGTTTTGACACCTAATAAATATCGTGTAAAAATCAACTTTTTAATGACAGTTTTCTAATACACAGTTATTTTTCAAACGTCGATATTTTCCTTAAATTTTCGTCTTTTTTGTCATCTAGCTGCAAAATACTTTTATGTCCTAGAACGCCAAAGTCTTTTTCGTTCTAGAACATAAAACAAATGTCAAAATAATCTCATTTTTTCGAAACTTATATGATTTTATTAATTAAACATTTCAATACAAAACTATAAAAAGGACAATTACCTACAATTTATTTTGCACTACATGGGTGCATCGTCTAAAGCAGTGCCCTGTATAAGTTTCCGGATGAGGCAAATTGAGATACAAGTTCCTATTTCATTTGGCACATTCCTTATTTTGTCGACGCCAACCACTTGGATAACACATTTTTCCCTGACATACTTCACAAATAATCTTCGCTTTGTAGTAAATGTCGGATGTAAAGCAAAATATTTGCGGTATACCTTTATTTGGTCTGTACTTAAAATCACTAAACTTCTCGGAGTATAAATTTTGAAATCGGGAACTCTTAAATAATAATTGAATCTTTGTCTTCTATATCATTGATTGTTATCTTCAGTAACTCGTCTGTTGAGTTGAAAGCTCCACAAATGCCAATTATTAAAATGCCTGAAAAAATGTTCAAAATTAGTTGTCGATAGATTTATATTAATTTGAATTGCCTTTTCTAGCAGAAATCTGTTATCAGTTATCACGTGCTTCTTTTAAAAATTTCTCAATTTCCTCTTTCGTTAGAGTTCTATACTTTTTCGGAAGGTAATCTAACCGATTTGCTTTTTAAATATGGTATTATTTTTGGAAATTTTCTGATATTTACATTATTTTTGGCATTGAGTGTATTTTTTAACATGGAATATACTGACCATAAAGTCGAAGGTTTAAATTTCTTAATTTTATGTTCAAAATATGTCAGTGATACCAATTCGGACACTTTTAGAATTTTCTTCGAAATGCGCCACCCTTTGAATTCGTTGTAGATGATTTTTTAGAGAATTGTGAAACAGCACTTTGTGCCGCTTCCAATACTTCCCCTGGTAAATGCCCGTCTTTACTTTCCGAGCTCATTTTAAATTAAACGCTCTTAGAACATGAATTACGATATGTAATTCTGACATTACTTTTTCAAACAACTAATTTTTATTGTTTATTAGGTTGCTATCGTTGTGATAGTCACCACTCTAAACTGTCTTGATTCAAACACGGTTCAAACGATTTCAAATATAAATTAAATTGTTGTATACTTATACAGGGTGTCTCATAATTAGCTGCCAACCCTGAGCAGGCCGATTCTATGACCAAACTAAGTAAAAAAAGTTCATATGAACATGGGTCCGGAAATGCTTCCTAAGGGCACATGGACCCATTGAAGAGGGAGGAATGAAAATCATTTTTTTGCAATATCTCTCAATCGCGTTGTGATAAATGAATTAAATTTGGTATACACGGCTAAATTTTAATGAGCAATTTGATGGACTAATCCATATATTTCCACAAGGTCCATTGGGGTAGGTACGGGGAGGCCCTTGGTACTTTGCGTGTGTAACTTTTTCATCTTTGACTTTTTAACAAATTGGACAGCAAATTCCGTTTTCCCGAACTGTTTTACGTTA
>NW_019424361.1:0-1866 GCF_000390285.2 Anoplophora glabripennis | reverse complement strand
ATTCATAAAACAATTAAATGAAAAATGATAAAAGAAATAAACAAAAAATGATTTATATATACAGGGTGCAACTAAAACGCTTG
The DNA here is from genome assembly GCF_000390285.2 of Anoplophora glabripennis. Classification (NCBI taxonomy): domain Eukaryota; kingdom Metazoa; phylum Arthropoda; class Insecta; order Coleoptera; family Cerambycidae; genus Anoplophora; species Anoplophora glabripennis. Next base: position 1,783 of record NW_019424361.1, on the reverse strand, counting down.
GGCAAACTTCAAAAGCAGATTCTTTGTCGTGAACTAATAAAAATAAAAGAGTTCCTATAAACATGTTCCTTGAAATGCTTCATTTTCGAGATATGGGGCATTAAAATTAAAAAATATAATTTGTAGAGAATTCAATTTTCTACAAGACTGGTCTCTTCATTTTTTTCCGAAATCAAGTTTTTTCGCCAATCTTTCGCGCCCAATGCACTGGACAGCGATAAAGTTAAACAAAATTTGTAGATAATTAATTCAATTCTCTACAATATTGGTCTCTTGCATTTTTTCCCTATACCTCGCCTTTTCGAGATATTCAAGGTCAAAGTTTAAAAAGAGGATTTTTCGCGAATATCTCGCACCCAATGCACTGGACAGCAATAAGTTAACAAAATTTGTAGATAATTTAATTCTCTACAAGATTGGTCTCTTCATTTTTTCCTGAAACCTAGCTCTTTTCGAGATATTCAAGGTCAAAGTAAAAAAAAGGTTTTTCTCGAATATTTTACGTCCACTGCATTGGACAGCGATAAAGTTAACACAATTTATAGAGAATCCAAACAGATTGGTCACTTGCATTTTTTCCCGAAATCTCGCCCTTTTCGAGATATTCAAGGTCAAATTTTCCCGAGTATTTCACGTCCAATGCATTGAAGAGCGATAAAGTTAACACAATTTGTAAAGAATTCAGTTATTGACAATATTGGTCTCTTGCATTTTTTCCCGAAACTTTGCCCTTTTCAAGATATTCAAGGTCAAACTTTAAAAACCAAAATTTTTCGTGAATATTTCACGTCCAATGCATTGGACAGCGATAAAGTTAACACAATTTGTAGATAATTCAATTCTCTACAAGATGGATTTCTTTATTTTTTCCTGAAACCTCGCCCTTTTCGAGATATTCAAGGTCAAAGTCTTAAACACAAGTTTTTCGCGAATATTTCACGTCCAATTCATTGAACAGCGATAAAATTAGCACAATTTGTAGAGAATTCAATTAGCTACAATATTGGTCGCTTGCATTTTTTCCCGAAACCTTGCCCTTTTCGAGATATTCCAGGTCAAAATTTAAAAAGCAAGGTGTTTCGCGAATATTTCACATCCAATGCATTGAACAGCGATAAAGTTAATAAAATTGAAATATTTAAAATTGAATCGAAATATATTTGAAAAAATAATTTATGAAATATAAATATATTAAATATCTTGTTGAGGTTTTGGGAAAAATTTTGCAAGGGCGCAATCTTGCAGATAATTAAATTTTCTACAACTTTTATAATGACCTTATGGATATCCGAGGTATAGAACGCGAGATATTTGCAAAAAACTTTGATGTTGCGATTTTTGTGATTTTTGCTTATTTGGATTTGGGACACCTCAAAGAACGTCATTTTCGAGGGAATTTTGACGTGGTTTCTACCTTTTTTCGTCTAATTTCCTAGCCCTAACAGTTTTCGAGATAAATTATAGAATGTTAATTATTTTTTAAAATTTCATGACATCAGATTATTTTCTAAATACCTAAGTATGTTGCCCATAACAGAAAATTATTTACTTACATGGTTTTCTCCACTTTTTGTCAACCTGAAAATAAATCGTTTCTTTTAATAAACTTTGAATACCCTTTATTTTGAAGACGGAACCCTTCGGTAAATACATATTTATAGGATTTTTTTTTTTAATATGAGGCAGAATCCGCTGTTTAAATACATATAAGAGTACACCCTGTATATATACGTTTCTGAACCTTGGCTATTAGAAACTCCAGTAAATAAATATCAAGAATTTC
>NW_019424360.1:0-1885 GCF_000390285.2 Anoplophora glabripennis | reverse complement strand
TGATTTTAGGCGAAAATGGAGGAGGAAAAAATATTTGTAATTAAATTTTTTACAAAAACTAACTAATTACAAATCAAATGAATCATGGTTATTATTGTAAAAATCGAAAAAATCGTCAAAAATGGGGTTAAAAATATTACTTTTTAGGGATTTTTTTTCGGGTCTTTAAATTGGGTGTAGGACCTTCATCAAGAAAACTTCATGTTATGTAGAATCGTCACACCAAATTTCATCAAAATCGATTCGATAGATTTCGCATAATTTTGAAAAAAAAAATCGGCCTGCTCGAAATTGAATCGGGGAGTTCAAAACCACGACGCGCTTACAAATTTTTAATATCTCAGCTTCTAGAGGTCCGATTTTGATGATTTTTTTTTAAATCGATGTCTCGCGAAAATCGATGTTTCGATTTAAAAAAAACAGCGTATTTTCAAATGCCTATCGTTCATAATTAATTATTGGTCTTTCGACAGTCCGATAACTATTTATCTTTATACTTTATTTTTTTATTGTATCAAAGGTAAGCGCATAAACTTATATACTGTTTATCAAAGATCAAAAACAAATTTATTTAAATATTGTGAAATTGTCTAAACAACAGTTATTTTCAAAATATGATGAAAATTAGAAATATAATGAGTTAATTTCTCATTTGCTTATATTTTAAACAATAAATAATATTTGAATTATACTTTAATCACAAAACAATAATAATATTGTTTAAAATATAAGCAAACGAGAAATTAACTCGTATTACTAATTTTCGACATATTTTTAAAATAATTGTTGTTTAAACAATTTTAGAATATTTAAATAAATTTGTTTTTGATCGTAATTGATTGACCAATCCATCTATTCTTTTTTTTAAAAGAAGCGTCTTTCCTAGAACTTCTAAAACCTATTTTAAAAAATTTGATTTGGTTGAATATTCACAAAATTATTCTAAGTACAAAAATTTGACCAATGTTTAAACAAGAGCCAGAGCTCTCCTAATTGACGGATTCGAATTTTTCAAAAAGCGTTTGAAAGCTTGAGAGCCCTTCTGTGATTAAATTTTCAAGTAACTAAGGGCCTTGGTTTTTGCTGTGCAAAATTTTGAAAATTTGCTAATTTTTTTTCAAAATCGATTGCAAAATTATTATGCAAAATCTATCGAACCGATTTTGATAAAATTGGTGTGATGATTCTACATAACATGATGTTTTCTTGGGCCAAATATGAAGGTCCTATACCCAATTTAAAGACCCCAAAAAAATTCCCTAAAAAGTAATGTCTTTTTTGGCGATTTTTTCAATTTTTACAATAATAATCATGATTCATTCGATTTGTAACTAGTCATATTTTGTAAAAAATTTAATTACAAACATTTTTTCCACTTCCATTTTTGCCTAAAGTCAACTCTTGAAAAGATACATAATTAAATAAGAAGACATGTTTCGAATTTTTTTAATATATTGTTCCGCCAAAAGTTAACTCCACGTTTTTTTTTTATGCGCATAGAAAAATTTTAATTTCAAGTGATATTTGAAAGCCAAAAAGCCAAAAATCTCCGTGGATATACGATTCACCCAAATATGTACTTTTTGAAACAGATACCGTCTGGACTAATAGTGGAAAAATTGTGGGATAAGTTATATTTTTAATAGTGATTTGTAAAGTATACCAGTTTCTTTTAGTTTTCTAGATAAAGTTCCTATTATATTTTAAAAATCCAAGACATAACACATGGTGTATATCAGAATTTTACCAGGTGGATTTTAAAAACAAGTTTACAAAGATGTAAGCGCCATCAGTTTCCAATTTTTTTTTCAAATATTTAACAAAGAATATATTGTCAATATTCAACAAAGAAAATTATATCCAGGAGTAGCATCTAGGAAATAAA
>NW_019424359.1:0-1868 GCF_000390285.2 Anoplophora glabripennis | reverse complement strand
CCTTGCCAAAAGCACTTGGTATTTTATAAGTTTCATCAACAGTATCTATCTATATTCTTGTGTTTTTACGTGATGTCGTTGTTTACAAAAACATCCTGATTGTACAATTAGACCACGGCGGATCTGCTTTGAGGTGGATGTGAGAGGGAGCAAGCACATTTTGCCTGCATTACCTTCAGTACAACTCACATAATAAAAGTGTAGATCCCTAGATCTGGGCGAGGCCCGGAACATTTTCAAAATTGCAAAAATGTTTAAAAAATTTTAAGAAATACCTATTTTATCTGGGGTTTTTACTTATATTATGGTACCTATACATTTTGGAAGAATATTGAAGAATTGAATTTTGCACAATATACCGCAAGTTAAAAATGTATTACCGATGTTGCAAAATAGCAATAATTGTTGAAAAAATGGAAAAATAATAAGTTTTTTGGATAATTTTTTAAAAATACTTTAATTGCTCCGAGGGCATTCTAATTTTGGTAAAAAAAAACTTTAGAGTATAATAAAACAACACACCAAATTTCATTAAAATCGGTTTGATAGTTTTCGCAAAATAATTTTTTGAAAAAAATTTTGAAAAAAAATTTTCGGATTTTCAAAATGTTGCACAGCCTCAAATAAAGCATCTAGATACTTGAAAATTTTTTCACATAGAAAAGACCGCTCAACCTTTCAAATGGTTTTTGAAAAATTGAAATGAGTATTAGAACGGATACAATTTTTTTTTATTTTTAATCAATTTATCGATTTGAAATTTAGTTTTTTTCAAAAATTATAATTTTAAAGTACCCACTATTTTTCTTAAATTTGTTTGTATTTAACAAAAAAAATAATTTCCAAATAATTTTTTTTTTTGATTTGTTCAAACAGACAATAATTATAACTAAATACATGCATTCATATTCAGAGTGTTGAAATATATACGTAAACAATTTTTTTCATTGAAAAAATGCAATAGCATAGGGTAAAATATACATAATATACAATATTCAGGAATTTAAATATCATAATCCCAATATTTGAATTCCTTGGCTCGCGAGACGGATTAAAAAAAAGATCGAAATTGGTCCATTAGAAACCGAGATAATGCAATTTTTTTCGTACCTTCGCATTTTGAACCTCCGAATTCAGTCTCGGAGCGAAAGCCCCCTCCCCCACATTTCGTGTTTTGAGTTACTTTTTGCGGGTACGAGTGACAGCTTTTCCGCTGATTTATCTATGTTGCCGATAACTTATGGATATGAACATTTTTTCCAGCTTAGAACTCGGAAAAGCGAGCCACTGGATCTAAGATTATTGCTAAATTGTTTATAAATTAACGGTAAATGCCGATAAACTTTGTCCGCTTATATCTCGAAAACCAATAAACGGAATTTAACTTTGTTTTTTAATAAGAAGCGTCTTTCCGAGTACTTTAAAATTATAATTTTTGAAAAATTGTAAATTGATAAATGTAATCTAATTGTGTAAAAATAAAAAAAAATAATGTTAATTTTAAAAATTTACTGTGTCCGTTCTAATACACCGATTTCAATTTTTCAAAAACCATTTGAAAGGTTGAGCGGTTTTTTCTATGTGAAAAAAATTTCATGTATCTAGATGATTTATTAGAGGCCATGCAACATTTTGAAAATTCTAAAAAATTTTTTCTACATTTTTTCCAAAAAGTAATTTTGCGAAAACTATCGAACCAATTTTAATGAAATTTGGTGTGTTGTTTTATTTTACTCTTAAGTTTTTTTTTTACCAAAATTAGCATGCCCTCGAAGCAATTAAAATATTTAAAAAAATAGTAAAAAAACTTGATTATTTGCCTTTTCTCATCAATTATTGCTATTTTGCAACATCGGTAATAAATTTAA
>NW_019424358.1:0-1867 GCF_000390285.2 Anoplophora glabripennis | reverse complement strand
AGATTTCATTTGATATATTTTGAAGTACTTTGAGGTTTTTATATTTTGAAGTACTTCGGGGTTTTGAGTGTTTCAAGTATTTAGAAGTTTTATAAATATCTACTGTAAAACATTTAAAAATACTCGAAGTTTTAAGGTTATGTAGTTCGAAGTATTTCCAGTTTTTTTCGATATATTTCTCAGCACTTTGTCGTATTTAGAAGTTTTAAGGATTTCGATGCATTTAGAGAAATTCGGAGTTTTCAAGATATGTATTTCGCAGTACTTCGAAGTTTTCGAGATACTTCGAAGTATTTTCCGATGTATTACGATGTAATTCCAAGTTTTTTTATGTATAACAATAAGTATTGTGAGACATTTGGGGTATTTTGAAGTTTTCAAGATGTGTATTTCGAAGGAAGTTTTCGAAGTAGTTAGAAGTATTTCCAGATTTCATTTGATATATTTGAAGTACTTTGAGGTTTTTATATTTTAATGTACTTCGGGGTTTTGAGTGTTTCAAGTATAGTATTTAGAAGTTTTATAAGTACTGCAAGACATTTTAAAGTATTCGAAGTTTTCAGGTTATGTATTTCGAAGTATTTCCAGTTGTTTTCGATATATTTCTAAGCACTTTGTCGTATTTAGACGTTTTTTAAGGAGTTCGATGCATTTACAGATATTCTTTTCGAGATACTTCGAAGTATTTTCCGATGTATTACGATGTAATTCCAAGTTTTTTTATGTATAACAATAAGTATTGTGAGACATTTGGGGTATTTTGAAGTTTTCAAGATGTGTATTTCGAAGGAAGTTTTCGAAGTAGTTAGAAGTATTTCCAGATTTCATTTGATATATTTTGAAGTACTTTGAGGTTTTTATATTTTGAAGTACTTCGGGGTTTTGAGTGTTTCAAGTATTTAGAAGTTTTATAAGTACTTTGAGACATTTTAAACTATTCGAAGTTTATGTATTTCTAATTGTATTTCCAGTTCTTTTCGATATATGTATTTCTAAGTACTTGTCGTATTTAGAAGACTTTTTAAAAAATTTCAATGCATTTAGAGATATTCGAAGTTTTCAAGGTATGTATTTCGAAGTACTTCGAAGTTTTCGAGATACTTCAAGTATTTCCGATTTTTTTCGATGTATTCCGATTAATTCACTTTTTATATACATACTTATAAGTACTTCAAAATGTTCGAAATTCTGCCTTGTTTTCGAAATATTTTAACATAAATTTTCTTACAATAAGTATAGTAAAGTATAAATACTTTGAGATTTTCGAGATTTCGACCTGTTTAACTCCGAAGTAATTCCAGGTATTTTGCATCTACTGAAAAGTCTTCGAGATGTTTCATGTTTTCAAAGTATTCGACATATATGCATTTAGAGGTTTTCTGACAATAAGTATTGCGAGACAATTTGAGATATTTCGGAGTTTTTAAAGTATTTACTTCGAAAGACTTCAAATAGTATTCGAGGTACTTAGAAGTATTTTCGACTTTTTCGAGATATTTTGGCTTTTTTAGTGTTTAGTGAATATTGCTAGATAATTCCAGGTATTTTGCATCTACTGAAAAGTCTTCGAGATGTTCCATGTTTTCAAAGTATTCGAGATATATGCATTTAGAGCTTTTTTGACAATAAGTATTGCGAGACAATTTGAGGTATTTCGGAGTTTTTAAAGTATTTACTTCGAAAGACTTCAAATAGTATTCGAGGTACTTAGAAGTATTTTCGACTTTTTCGAGATATTTTGGCTTTTTTAGTGTTTAGTGAATATTGCTAGATAATTCCAGGTATTTTGCATCTACTGAAAAGTCTTCGAGATGTTTCATGTTTTCAAAGTATTCGACATATATGCATTTAGAGGTTTTCTGACAAT
>NW_019424357.1:0-1876 GCF_000390285.2 Anoplophora glabripennis | reverse complement strand
ATTTTTTTCTTGATTTTATCATTTTCTAAGTTGGAAAAAAATCTCGATTCTGAAAATTTCAAATCGATATTTTAATTTCTAAAGGTCAGTCATAAATATTTTAACTTTCAGTTTACGAGCGACCTTTAAAAATAAATATCAACGAACTAATATTTTTTTTTTTTATTGAATTTGATGAACAAAAAGTGAAGCTTCGTGAAGTAAATCACGAAAAAAATTTGACACTTGAATTTTAAAAAATTAAAAAATTATAAATTTTTGATACTCAACAGTGCGGTAGGATATTTTGCCTCGAGAAATTTTTTAAGTGTCTCGTGATTTATTCTATTCTTTTGTTCATCAAATTCAAAAAAAAAAATTATTAGTTCGTTGATATATATTTTTAGAGGTCACTCGAAAACATTTTAGGTACACTACTTTTAAAGTTAAAATAATTATGAGTGACCTTTAGAAATTAAAATATCGATTTGTAAGTTTCAGAATCGATATTTTTTTCGACGATTTTGGAAATTTTTTAAAATCTTGAGCGACATCTGAAAAAATTTTTTTTGAGCTGATTTTTTGAGGGGGCTCCTAAAACATGATAAACTAACATATTTTCACAAGACACGAAAAAAAATATTCGTTTTTTTTTTGGGCCACCCTAATACATAGATAAAATATTGATTTGAAATTTTCAGAATCGAGATTTTTTTCAACCTAGAAATTGATACAATAACGAGAAAAAATAAAAAAATTAATAAATTTTGACGATTTTGGAAATTTTTAAAAATCTTGAGCGACCTCTAAAAATATTTTTTTGAGCTGATTTTTTTAGGGGGCTCTTAAAACTAACATATTTTCACAAGAGAAACGAAAAAAAAAATATTCGTTTTTAATTTCTAAAGGTCACTAATTATTTTAACTTTCAAAGTAGTGTACCTACCTGTTTTCGAGCGACCTCTAAAAATAAATATCAACGAACTAATAATTTTTTTTTTTATTGAATTTGATGAACAAAAAAATATAAACAAATCACGACACACAATTTAAAAAAATTAAAAAATTATAAATATTTGATACTCGCAGTGCGGTAGTAAATTTTGCCTCGAGAAATTTTTTGAAGTGACACGTGATTTATTTCTATTGTGTTGTTTACAAAGACAAAATTTAAAGGTTAATGATGCTAACCATGGTAATTAATGTTTTTTAATTTCACTGTAAAAGCTTATTGATTACTTGTCGCACTTTTTAATTCATTTATACTATTAGGGTCATATATAATTAATTTCTTGTAGTAAAAGGGATTCGTGACGACACGTAAAAAAACTCTAATAATAATCAAAATAAAAAAAATCTGTAACATATCTTCTGAAATTGTTAAACGCAGTTATAGCCCCTTAAAATGTATATTAAAAAGTTGATTTGAATTTCACCAAGGTATTTTTGTGTGAGATAAAAGTTGGCTGATGCTTTTGGCGCAATTTACTTTTTAATATGTTTCACACTCGGCAAAATAGGGACAAAAGTAAAACAACGCTACAAATAAATAACAGCCAATAAAAAAACATCTACATTTCAGTGTATACTTTATTTAATATTCCACTTTTTACCTTTTATAGCCCAAACCTTTCCTTCATCTACCGCCACCCTTAAGTCATATAGCTCTTGGTAGCACGTCCTGTTAACATCCTCTTCAACCAGTGCAGATATTCCATAGAGCGGTATTGTCCTTCCCAGCACGTCACTCAAGCCACCTACATGTGAGAAAACTAAGGACAACACAAAGTAGGGCACCGTACGCATTTTCTACGATTTTGAACAATCTGTAGTGGTGTAGTCTAACACCGAGACAGTTTTTCCTCTTATATAAAGCGCGCCTATTTACTACACGGTG
>NW_019424356.1:0-1885 GCF_000390285.2 Anoplophora glabripennis | reverse complement strand
TATCAAATTGCATTAAATGTAATCAATCTGCAAGTGGTACAATTTATATGACGTATTCAGTTACAGGCATATAAAATTAATAGTATTTACTAAAACATTTCGAAGTATTTGTATGGTAATTTTTGAACTGGGTTGTTGTGTCCATAGACATTCAAAACAGTTACAAATTTATTTTAAAGATTTGTTTATATCCATATGAAAAATTTGGTTTTAATTTTGATTTTAATTAAATATTAGTTAGGTATTTTGACAAAAACCATATTTTTGTGCAGCTAATAATGTAAATACTTGAGTATAAAGTTTGAGTTTGTTTATAAAGTAATAATAAGTTATTAAAATTATTTTAGTTGTGCGTTAATTTCTTGAAGCAGTATGGTAATCTGTTTCGAGTAACTTGATTATGCAGTAATCTTAAAAATTATTAAANAAGTTTACGAAAATCATATCAAATTGCATTAAATGTAATCAATCTGCAAGTGGTACAATTCAATCTGTTTCGAGTAACTTGATTATGCAGTAATCTTAAAAATTATTAAATTTTTCGATAGTTATTTATAGAACATATTTAGCTTAAAATTTGATTGTAGCGAAGATAAACCATTTGTCAAAATTCCTGCACATTTCTTTTGATTCCAGTGGCATCGATATCAATTTATACTGGAAAACTTCTACTTGACTTCTTAATTGACGTCATCGATTAGTTTTTACAGAATCTACAAATTTCTTTGCGTCATTAGTTGTCGAATCGGAATGTTTTATGTGAATCACCCAGTAAATATAGTTTATCAAGAATGCAGTAATTGTATTTTATCCAGGGGTCGGCACCTTACCCCACCAGAGAGAGAGTGTTCATTGAACCGGACAAACGTCCTTTCTGTAATGCCTTTACAGGTAAGTAAAAAAAAGTGTTACCATTATTGATTAAAAAAATCGGAAATAACAAATGGCTATATAAATCATATCTATAATTTAATTTGAAAATATTTTGGATGTAGGTATATTTAAAGCAGTTAAATAATCTGAATCATTTTAAAATAAATACATTTTTTACATACAGCGGCTTACACACGTCAAACTTTGTCTGTTGAAAGGACTCCTCAAAATAAAAAAAGATGTTTATTGAAAGTATGAGACTTGTGCTAAAAGTTTCCCCCATTAAAGCAATAATCGAAAATTTTCGAATATACCAATCATTGATGAATATACGGTAAGGAATATGTAATAAAAACACCAGAATTTTGATGCCACGGGTTATTTTTGAAATTGAAGACATAAAATTATGTAAAATGTTATTTCTAAGAAAAAAGAACCATACTTTATTCTAAAAATGAGCTGTAATGATATTTATTGCACAAAAATAATGTTATATATTTGAAATGTCATAATCAAAACTACAAAAACATCACTGACGTAGAAATTTTATTTTGCTTTTTAGATAACACAGCCACACAAAAAAAAAGTTGGGTATACTTTTTATGCGACATATATTTTTCGTAGTAATTTGGCCTCCTGAAAACGAATCTGGGGTCAGAATTGGCCTATTACGTCACAATTTTTTCCTAACCTCAAAAAACTTGTGAAAAATAGTGAAAATTGATGAAAATTTACTGGGAAAATTTGGAAAAAAATTTATTTTCACATCAAATAGTACATTTTTATGTAAAATACTCTCTTGTTTCCATGTGACAAGAAAAGACAAAAAAAGATAGTGAGAAAACTCCGTTGCCCACCGTCACCACGTGAAGGTGCCCTGGATGCAGACACAAGACCAATTGACCTTTAAGCAGCACGTATAACAGTACCTATAAATGTTAATATAATAAAAATTGTATATTTTTTATTATATTGTAAACAAGCACATCACACTACACATCATTACATGTGT
>NW_019424355.1:0-1889 GCF_000390285.2 Anoplophora glabripennis | reverse complement strand
ACAAAATTTTTTCGCAAGCCCTCTCTTCATCGGACAAGTTTGTTTTGTGGAAATTCTTCTAATTCCCAGAACCGCGAAAGCTGCTTGTCAAAATCGCTATTCATTGATAGGCTACACTGTATAAAGCTATTTGAAGTCGTTTCTACGCGTCCAGACATGATCCAACCAAACTTCGTTTTTTGTAAGTAAGGGCCTTGTTTTCCTCCTTATCTGACCTACGCACATGACGTCCCAGAAGCAATCCGCACCGATTAACATATCGATTCCACCGGGCACGTCAAACTGTGGATCTGCCAGTCTCACATTCTCAGGAATATTTAAATTATGCTTATCAAACTTGAAATTCGGTAACGCTTCCGTTATTTGCGGTAGGTACTACCAAACACGACATTTTGATTGAAAACGTATTCATTCGCGATTGTACTCGTACATGACATTTACCCGTACATTCAGACTGCGTTTCGTTAAGCCCACACACCTTGATGTTTAAAGGAATTTTAGCTACTTGCAGTTTTTCACTTAGATTTTTTGTGATAAAGCTGCTTTAAGAACCTACGTCCAAAAGTGCACGAGCCGTACGATATTTATTGTTTGCATCCAAAACGTTCACGAGTACAGTTGACAGAAGCACCTGATACTCCCCCAATAAGTTGCCCGGCATTCTCGTAATTGTTTTCAGAAAAATCTAAACTCGCTATTATTTCGAGTACGCTAAGGCCTAAATACGAACGCAAGTAGTGATATTTTTGAATATTAGACAGCTTGGAATTTTTGTGTATTAGTGATTCGTACCTATCGCGAAATTCTAACCATTTGTCGTATTCCCCAGTGTACGTAGCTGTTTCGATGACCGGGAGTTTTATTCCGCTACAGGCGTCGCTATTCGACTGATTGTTTGCATCCGCACTGACCACCGAGCCGCCCGAACCCCGCGTCGACGATCCCGAACCGCCGCCTGCCTGACGTACGAATGACAATGCATTGTTGTTCATGAATCTCTTTACTTTGGCTAAAACAGCATAGTAGGCCGTCTCAAATGTTTCGCGAATCGCATATTGCGCGTCAAACTACTCGCTAAGAATCTCGATCTGACCCTGTAAGTCTTGAAATTCGTTTAAGACGTTAAAGAACCGTTCTAAACGCTGTTCTAGCTCTAAAAATGTATTTTCGCCATCGATTTTGAACGATGAATAGCTTTATTCTAAATTATTGATATATTTCTCAAAAATCGTTAATTTTGCCTTTATNTTCTACGCGTCCAGACATGATCCAACCAAACTTCGTTTTTTGTAAGTAAGGGCCTTGTTTTCCTCCTTATCTGACCTACGCACATGACGTCCCAGAAGCAATCCGCACCGATTAACATATCGATTCCACCGGGCACGTCAAACTGTGGATCTGCCAGTCTCACATTCTCAGGAATATTTAAATTATGCTTATCAAACTTGAAATTCGGTAACGCTTCCGTTATTTGCGGTAGGTACTACCAAACACGACATTTTGATTGAAAACGTATTCATTCGCGATTGTACTCGTACATGACATTTACCCGTACATTCAGACTGCGTTTCGTTAAGCCCTCTCACCTTGATGTTTAAAGGAATTTTAGCTACTTGCAGTTTTTCACTTAGATTTTTTGTGATAAAGCTGCTTTAAGAACCTACGTCCAAAAGTGCACGAGCCGTACGATATTTATTGTTTGCATCCAAAACGTTCACGAGTACAGTTGACAGAAGCACCTGATACTCCCCCAATAAGTTGCCCGGCATTCTCGTAATTGTTTTCAGAAAAATCTAAACTCGCTATTATTTCGAGCACGCTAGGACCTAAATACGAACGCAAGTAGTGATATTTTTGAATATTAGACAGCTTGGAATTTTTGTGTATTA
>NW_019424354.1:0-1877 GCF_000390285.2 Anoplophora glabripennis | reverse complement strand
ATAGGATGTGGTAATATTGATATTTCAGAAAGTGCACAGACAGACAGTAGTTATGTTATGGCAAACTTAGGTAAATACACTAGTCACAAAAATTAAAATTAAAAAATTGTAAATTTTTAGGTGATTTTCAAAAGGCTGCAACTTGGCGAAAAATGATCGTAGAGCAATAAAACAAGCAAATTGACGCGTGAAGTTTCTAGTTTCAGAATCTGATTCAGATTTTTTTATGCTGGCTACCTACCTTTAAAAAAATCTAGAAAAACAGAAAAGAAAATTTCAAAATTTTTGCTTACCTTTCAAAAGGATTTCAATAAATTTTTTTGGCAGTCAGCCACAACAATAATTTGACAACTAACTTGACAAATGTCAAGTTATTTCAACTGTTTTTGAAGTGTTTCTGGTCATGGCCAATTTGACAACAGGTCTGATACGAGAAAAACTGTTCAAAAAATAGAAAATTGCAAATACCTCTAAGAGTAGTAACGGCAACCCTAACAATGCTTATATGGCTTGAAAGGAAATTTCAATCAGAGTGTTTAAATTGAATTAAGAAAGTTATAGTTGTTTAAATTTATCAAAATGTAACAGCATAAATGAAACACCTAGTATGAAATGTTTTAATTTGTTGGTATACCATAATTTAGTGTTACTTATGCCTTTTGCAGGTACCAAAAATCCACTTGACATCACGCTCCTGAAAAGAGTTACTAGCATCTGCGCAGATCCTTACATCTGTCAAATTTTTTCTTTAAACATTAATATATTAAATTCTATAGGTCCTATGTATAGGGAATATTTAATAAAGTGACCCTAAAATTTCACGTAAAATCCGAAAATGCATAATATACCGGGTGACCACGAGATTACTACCCAGGCTCTAGCTTGGGCACGAAAAAAGATGTCGATTTTAAATTTTGGGCATGCGTATCATTGAATTTGATGCAAAATCATAAAAACAACTGACTCACATCCTGTTTGACCGGAAATGCCCTAAACTTTGTTATTTCATATGGAACACCCTGTATATTATTTTTGTTTTCAATTCTGCTGAAGAAAATAATACTAAAATATGTATTATGTCTTATACCTATCTTTGACAGTTTCCGAGAAAATCGCGCTTTAAAATGTCAATTATAAAATCTTTTTGAAAGAAAACAAACGAAGAAAGGGACAAAGTCATATGATATCTTTAACTTATTTTAGATATACTAAAGCTTTATCGCTTCTCCATACACTAGTAACATGTCGATTTGATGTTCGCGAATAAAAACTGTCATTTTAAATAAAAAAATAAGTAATAAGCACCACCACTAAACGTGAAATGAAACAGCAAAATGTCAAATTAAGTAATTATGAAAATATAGCGTCTATAAACAAAAGCCTGTCATAGCAATCATATTAAAATTAAGATTCCTTGGCACCTCCAATCTATGCATTGACTGATTATATCATTTTCCATTTATGCATCGTTCAAATGACATTTTTACATTAAACATTTAATATCTCAAAAACTCCGAACTTTGGATATAGGGAAGTGTACATAAAAATGATTCGAAATTGTTTGTAGAATACGAATTCTCAATTAGTTGTAGGGCATTCCATTAAAATTATTGCAGTTACTTGCTATTAAAGATGACTTCCGGTATTTTCCGGATGTGTCGAAAGTGCGGCATTTTCACGATATCAGACTTTAGTACTTCTAAAATAAGTTATCATATGACTTTGTCCCTTTCTTCGTTTGTTTTCTTTCAAAAGGATTTTATAAATGACCCATTTGACAAATCTGTCAAAGATAGGTATAGGACATAATACATATTTTAGTGTTAGTTTCTTCAGCAGAATTGAAAACAAAAATAATATACAGGGTGTTCCATATG
>NW_019424353.1:0-1911 GCF_000390285.2 Anoplophora glabripennis | reverse complement strand
ATGAAAATAATATCTCAGCTCTCATACATAATAAGTACTTAATTTTTTCTGGAAAAATAGTATTCGGGGTGTTATTTGAAATGCTGAAATTTCATTGACTTGCAAGTACCGGAAGGGTTGTTTTAACAATCCCGAAATCTGAAAATAATAATATCTCCGCTCTCATACATAATAAGTACTTCATTTTTTCTGGAAAAATAGTATTCCGGGTGTTATTTGAAATACTGAAATTTCATCGACGCGCAAATACCGGAAGGGTTGTTTTAACAACCCCGAAATTTGAAAATAATAATATCTCCGCTCTCATACATAATAAGTACTTCATTTTTTCTGGAAAAATAGTATTCCGGGTGTTATTTGAAATACTGAAATTTCATCGACGCGCAAATACCGGAAGGGTTGTTTTAACAACCCCGAAATTTGAAAATAATAATATCTCCGCTCTCATACATAATAAGTACTTCATTTTTTCTGGAAAAATAGTATTCGGGGTGTTATTTGAAATGCTNCAAATTTCGGGGTTGTTAAAACAACCCTTCCGGTACTTGCGAGTAGCTGAAATTTCAGCATTTCAAATAACACCCCGAATACTATTTTTCCAGAAAAAATGAAGTACTTATTATGTATGGGAGCGGAGATATTATTATTTTCAAATTTCGGGGTTGTTAAAACAACCCTTCCGGTACTTGCGAGTAGCTGAAATTTCAGCATTTCAAATAACACCCCGAATACTATTTTTCCAGAAAAAATGAAGTACTTATTATGTATGGGAGCGGAGATATTATTATTTTCAAATTTCGGGGTTGTTAAAACAACCCTTCCGGTATTTGCGAGTCGATGAAATTTCAGCATTTCAAATAACACCGCAAATACTATTTTTCCAGAAAAAATTAAGTACTTATTATGTATGAGAACGGAGATATTATTATTTTCACGGTTCGGGGTTAAAACAACCCTTCCGGTACTTGCGAGTCGATGAAATTTGAGCATTTCAAATAACACAATGCAATACATTTTGTACCTCCGCCCATGAATGTTCGGTTATCTTCGGAAATATTAGTCGCCAATTTTAGTCGCCAATTTCACACCGGTAAGGTCAGACATATTATTAATTACTTTTTCAGAATTAATTGAAGGGAAAAAACAATTTACATTTACGTTAAAAATCGTTAAAATATTTAAAATGAATATTAATACTTTAGTAACCAATTTTACCAGTAATAACATTTATAGTTAAAACATGTTTGATATTTAGGTAAATGTACATACCTGTCCATAATTATTTTAATATTATGTGAATTTGTCATCACAGTTCAGATGCTTTTATCTGAATCTGAATTCATTAACATCCTTGAAAATGTTAAATCCTACATCTTAAAACGTATATTATATTTTCAAGAAAGTCAAGAATCAGTAAAAATTCCATATCATACCAATTTTTCTCAGAATAAGCATTCCTGCATCCTGATTACAAATTTTTAGTACCTATGTGCGTGTATGCTGTATATATTATATTATTTATTATATTTTTAAATACTTTAGGAAACATTTGTAAAAAAATATTTTAGTTGTGAATTTGAGGTGTCTAGCTTTTTTGCAAATGAAGTCATTTTATTATGAGACTCTAATTCTAAATATAAGACTAATATTTGCCCAGGCTTTAGTTTTTTTTTAATATTTTTATACATGGTTTTGATTATGTTTTGTTGCCATAGATAATGTATAGACTTTGCATTATGTGATACAGAAAAATTTACTTTTCAGTGGTATCAATATACAGGTTCGGAAAGTCCCCATGGTACATCGGCCGTTACGTGAAAGCGATAAAGTAAGTCATAGAAATCCGTGCGATAGGCAAGGATGGTTACATTGAAGACGTTTCATAATCTGAATAGTCACTCCCACTTCTAA
>NW_019424352.1:0-1887 GCF_000390285.2 Anoplophora glabripennis | reverse complement strand
GTTCAATGTGTACAATGTCATCAAACAAATTTGTTCAACTAAGTTCTATATACACACAGATATCGAAGTCAACGAGCGAAATAGTTTGTACTTAATGTATACATGATAAAGAACACCACCAAACAAGGCAAGTTTTTTCAACACTATGTTATAATTATTTTTGAAAAAAAAATCTTGTTGGAAGCAAGTTCTCAGAAAATTACTATAATTTGTTTTTTATTAAAAATATGGACTTAACCAACCTCACTTAAGATGCAAATATCTCAGAGTTTATCAAACCAAAAGTAGCGTAGGATTTGAATTGAGCGCCATTTTCACTCCGAAGAGTTGGCACCATTGTGCAGTCACATGTTGTAGTAAACACATTACGGTTAGACAAAATGGAGCACTGTGCGAAGGACGAGCGAGTCAATAGTGAAAATTCATTACGAGTACGGAGAGTTTGTAGCTGAGATTGTGCGCAAATTACGTGAAATTTTCGGTTGAAGGAACGCTCCGAATAGAACTGTGAAAATATTAGTTGCCAAATNAGAATTAGAATTTATTAGAAATGTGTTGTTTTACATATTTGCACCTTTTTAAATTATCTTAAAAGAAGCAGAAACACTAATAATGAAAATATGTAGAAACTAGTTTTTTTGTATATCTATTATTTTCCTATAAGGCATTTACGTAATAGTTAAATACATTTATAGTCACAATAAGCTTCTTAGCCTACTAACAATAAGATAACCTACTAACATGTACTGCTGACTATGAAGTTTATGAAAGAGTTAGTATGGAAAAAATATTTCATTTATTTCTTCTCTAGTAGAAAATGGTACATATAATGAAAGAAGGGTTCAATGTGTACAATGTCATCAAACAAATTTGTTCAACTAAGTTCTATATACACACAGATATCGAAGTCAACGAGCGAAATAGTTTGTACTTAATGTATACATGATAAAGAACACCACCAAACAAGGCAAGTTTTTTCAACACTATGTTATAATTATTTTTGAAAAAAATTTCTCAGAAAATTACTATAATTTATTTTTTATTAAAAATATGGACTTAACCAACCTCACTTAGGATGCAAATATCTCAGAGTTTATCAAACCAAAAGTAGCGTAGGATTTGAATTGAGCGCCATTTTTACTCCGAAGAGTTGGCAACATTGTGCAGTCACATGTTGTAGTAAACACATTACGGTTAGACAAAATGGAGCACTGTGCGAAGGACGAGCGAGTCAATAGTGAAAATTCATTACGAGTACGGAGAGTTTGTAGCTGAGATTGTGCGCAAATTACGTGAAATTTTCGGTTGAAGGAACGCTCCGAATAGAACTGTGAAAATATTAGTTGCCAAATGTGAACAAACAGGTTCGGTTCTGGACAATAAAAAAAGACTGACCTCGTACTGGCCGTTGACTCAAGATATTGCTAGGGTGAATGATAGTGTGGTGAAAATTCCCTCAGTGTGTCGTTGGTCACTGCAATTAAACATCTCAAAAAGTGGACGGTGATTTTGCTAAGAAAATAATCTTCAGCGACGAGGCGCATTTCCATCTTAGCGGGTATGTGAACAAACAAAACTGTCGAATTTGGGGCAGAGACAATCCTTAAGTCATTCAAGAACGACCGCTGTATACCCAAAGAGTGACAGTGTGGTATGGATTTTACGCTGGTGGGGTCATCGGATCGTTCTTTTTTATAATGAATTTTCGCAATCTTTCCTCGCTCCTCTGTTGTATAGCACTGCATTTTTTCTAACCGCCACGTGTTTACTACAACTTGTGACACTGTACAATGGTGGAAACTCTTCGGAATGAACATGGCACACAATTCAAATCCTGCGTTACTTTGGGACACCTTTTATAATTATGTATGTAATGCAAAATAATTG
>NW_019424351.1:0-1906 GCF_000390285.2 Anoplophora glabripennis | reverse complement strand
GAAAATTGATCAGATGGTAAATACATATCCTGCTCAAGCAAACCTAGCAGTGTTCCAGCTGGTGTATGGATGCAGCAACTTAACATTTCCAAATCGGCGGAGAGGGAGGCGAGGATCACCAGAATGACCGGCACGTTCTCCTGATCTTACACTCTTAGATTTCTTTCTATAAGGATATGTGAAAAGTATGGTATACAAAATTAAACCACGAGATATAGCATATAGCTGACTTGAGAAGAAAAATAACGGTTGCGGTTAGGTCAGTCATGCCCCTGATATTTTGTATTTACGATTAGGAAGCTGTCAAAACGTTTAACATACCTAGAGAATAAGATGCAATGCAATGTCCCAAACATAAAATAAAAAACAGCACAATATAAGAAAATAAATCATTTATTCATTATTAAAAAATNTTTAAGCTTGGGTCAAAGAAGATTAAATAATTCAACAAATTTCAGTAAAACACAATATGATCTCTATATAAACAATTATTTAATTTACATAAATAGCAGAATGCAATATGTTCATCGTCCCCACATAAAGTGTTTCTGTGGTGAAACTATATTTACTATTTTTTATAACTATAGATATGTATAACACAATTGCAGAAACGCTATTATACGAGTACATATAAATATTTATAAAAATTTATAAAAATGTATTTTTGACGTGTTTAAAAGTTCTTGTTATAACAATAAACTCTACCTATTAATATCATAGGCTGGGAATCGCATATTTAAAAAATATATCGACCACGGCATGCAGTGCTGTGGTTATTAATTTATTATTAATTACTTAGTACTTTTTAACGTACATGTACTATACACCTTTATTGTGACCACACTAATTAAATTATTATGGTAAACTAATAAATAGCTACTAATATTTCCTTTTATATATGCTAATCATTAATTTATGTATGTAGGGTGTTTTTGAATGGAGTAGCATAAATGTGAATCTACATTTTAAGAAGAAGAGATATGGGCCATCAAAGTTTCCAAAAAAAATATGAAAATTGGCTGTAATTTGAAAACCGAACGAAGTAAATTTTTTACAGGTTGTTTACTATACAGATGCAAGTTTTCAACTGTTTTTCGACAATTTCAACCCCTCGAAAGGGGTTGAAATAACCACCCCTCAAGTCATTTTTTGCCATAACTTTTATATTTCGTAAAAACTCGATATCCAAAAACACGCATTAGATAAACTGATTCTTTTAGAAACTTTTACCTCATAGCAATTTTCCTTTAAAACTTTTCGTTTATTAATAAAAAAATAAAATGTATTACCATTCACCTCAAACCGTATATGATTGCAATCAATCAAAGAAAAACTAAGTGTGCTGCTGTCATGCCAGTTGTCACAATTAACTCTTCTGTAAGTTATCACTGTTATCAGCTAAATACTTTTTGGGTGTAAATTAACAAGAATTATGCCAAATTTTACTACTGATGAATATCTGTATATGCTACAAGTGTTTTTTTCTACGATCGTACAAAATATACTACTTATTGCACTACCTACTGTGCCAAAAGTTTAACTTTTTTTACAGTAGTACAAATAAAATATTGATTACAAGTTTAATCTAAGCATATCCATAAGTACCTAACGTCTGACATTGACAATTTGCGTAATTAATTTCCAGTTGTCAGTTAATATTTTAATATTATGTAAAATACTGTTAAATAAAATTTGAAATAAAAACAATCGTAGAAAAAATGTTGCGTGCAACATGTGCAAAAAGCAAATTTGTTGCACTTAACTTGATTGCAGCTCTCAACTTCGTCTTGAGCTGCAAACTTCATGCATCATTCAACAAATACACACTCTTTACAGTAGTTGCACAAATAACTGTTTGAATGTCGCAGAAACTTTTATTAAATAGAAGTACAATGAAAACGAAACT
>NW_019424350.1:0-1882 GCF_000390285.2 Anoplophora glabripennis | reverse complement strand
ACGATGTTTTTCTAAACCATTAAATATATTAAAAGGATTTATCAACTGTATTTTTTATTCCAATAAATATATCACAGCTTCCTAGCCTTTTTAAATTAATTTAGTTTTTTAAAAACATTACAAAAAACATCTGTCGTGGATAATTTATTATTGATAACAATGTAGATGCGATTTAGGAAAAATGTTTATGTTGGAAATCAATCCCGTTTTTATGAAGTCTTTCAAATGTACCCCCTCCTTGCTGTGAGCTGATTGCGACGTTGCCACGTTAATCCTCAAGTCATGCAGAAATGCAATTATTGGTTTCTTTTTCTAATTAATACAGCTGCAATATGTTCAAAACTTACATTAGTTTAACATAAAAATCAGATAATACTGTGTACTATCTATGGAAAACTTTTGTTTCACGATTTCTACATTTTTTTCTTAGTTATGACCAAAAAAAGCCGCACCGCCCATCTTCGCCATATAAACCTATGTCAAAATGAACACCTTTCAACAACAATCTTAAAATCTAGATTCAAAAAAAAAATTCAAAAACATATGACGCACAGAGGGGGCACTGGAAAATACGCTATATAAATTTCAAGTACATTTCTGCATTTTAGTAAACTCGGTATACCTCCTCAAGGCTGGAAAGTACAGTGTTAGATGTGGTGACCAAAAAAAATATACCAAAATTAAAGATCCAGGATCATTTTTAAGTGCAGAATATCCTGTGTTTGGAGCATCACCGCATGGTATTAGCAGTGATTTTGTTGTTGAAATTAAATGTCCAAGCAAAAAAGAAACATTTAAAAATTATATAGAAGATAACCGAAAATTACAACCTAATATGTGTGCCAAATTAAATTACAAATGTTGCTGTGCAATCGAAAAAAGGTCTCTTCTGTGTCGCAAGTCCTGATTTTGAAGAGACCAATGATCAATTGTAGAAGTGGAATATAATAATTGTTTTTTACAAATCCGATTATTATAAATAAAAAACAGTAATACTCGATTTTGTTTTTTATTACTCTTTCGATATGTATTCGTAGATTGGCAATTCTTTTGCTTAATTTTATATCTTCTCTTGGAGACAAACTTCCAGATTCCACAGAAGGAGGGCGAATAAGGTTACATTTCTATTTTGTAGAATATCACCTATTGCTTCTATAATTTCCTTGTCTGTAAGTCTGTCACCAAATCCTTCAGAAATGTTTATCATACCATTTGGTGTTGACGAAATTAAATATTTGAGCGTATTTGCTTTTTTGTAATTCGACCAAGCTAATGCTTGATGTGTAGTTATAGATGGCTTCTCAATTTCTATTTACAAGCAATCAATAATAGACTAAATTTTTTCTTATTTTTTTCCTTCAGGCCAAAATATTAGTTGTTTAAAATAAGCAGCTAGTTTGGATCGGACGCCAGAGCCGATAAAGCGAGGAAATCGACGATCTTTCCACTTTTCGAGCCGCTACCGCTGTTAGATCGTTCCCAACGACCGCCGACGTTCTGGATGGGCTCGTTTGGACGGCCACAACCCAATTCGACCGAATCTGCGTCGAAAAGGACCATATCTCCGCTAGATCGGCCGCCAGAGCCGATAAAGCAAGAAAATCGATGAACTTTCCATATTTCGAGGCGAGTAGATAAACTATGCCGATTCAAACTCAATTTGCATTATTTTGGGTTGAAAATGGATGTCCCGGTAGACGGGCTCTGGAGGGGTCTTCTTGATTTTGAAGTTGACGTCCAAAAAGATATTCGTGGTTTAAAATAGTCGAAAATAAGGCCATCAATAGCCCACAGTTCATTCTGGCTCAATTTGCATAATTTTGGGTAGGAAATGACTGTCCCGGCAGACGCGCGCCAGGGGGGTCTTCTTGATGTTGAAGAT
>NW_019424349.1:0-1887 GCF_000390285.2 Anoplophora glabripennis | reverse complement strand
GTAAGCAAGAACCGTAAATTCAACCATGCAACCTCCACGTGGTATGCTTTGAGTAACGCAAATGCCGGCGGTTAGAAATTGAGAAATAAATTCCAAAAGAAAAAATAAAAACAATTTTTGGAAAATTTTTTTCAAATTTAATTTTTTTTTTCTAATTCAAATAATATCTAATATAAAATTGTGAGAAAAGTCGAGAAACATTATTCTTTTTCATTCTGATAATGATTACGTAATGATCAGGAGCAATAAACGTGTCCCTTTGATTTTTTCCAAAATTTTGATAGTTTGGACCAGAAAAACGCGTCTCTAGATCAATTTACAGGGTTGTGAGCTATAAAAACTTCTCTCAACATTCGTCTTTTCCACAATATTTGTAAATTAGTGGTAGATTTTGAACAAAAACATAGAATGTCATTTTTGGACTTTTTCAAATTAATAAAAATTATTTTCTTCAAAAACCATGAAAGGTCGTTGATTTTATTCACGTTTTTTAAAGTTACTGTGTCATTAGTTACTAAGATATTGATGATCAAAGATAAAAGGGTGCTTTTTCATTCAAAGCCGGATATCTTTACAAAAAATTGACGCGTAGAGATACCAGCAAATTTGGTATACGGGGGTTTCGGGGTCGCTGACTACGGATCCGAGGTCAATTTTGCAAAATTCAAGATGGCGGATCCAAAATGGCCAACCAAATTTTCAAATAATAACGGAATCGCAACAAATGTGGTATACGAGGGTTTTCGGGGTCGCTGATTACGTATTCGAGGTCAGAATTGCGAAACTCATTTTGTAATATTTTACTTTATAACATGATGAGTACCCAATCATGTATTAATCTACTTTTTTTCGGCTATATCTTGTTCTTTTTTCTGTAAAAGATCTATTCACGGATTGAATTTTGTAAATCTGATCTCGGATTCGTGATCAGAATGTGTTATTTTTTGAAAATTTGGTCGGCCGCCATCTTGAATTTTGCAAAATTGACCTCGAATTCGTGATCAGGGACCTTGAAAACCCCCGTATACCAAATTTACTAAGATTCTGTTATTTTTGAAAATTTGGTTGGTCGTCTTGGATTCGCCATATTGAATTTTGCAAAATTGACCTCGGATCCCTGATCAGTGACCCAGAAAACCCCCGTATACCAAATTTGGCGCGAATTTAATTGTTTGAAAATTCGTGATATCTGACTTTAATTGACCCGTTTCAGCTTAAACGTGTTAATTCGCTGGTATAGGCGCCATTTTGAATGCGCCACTTTGAAAACTTGTAAGGCATACATAATATTAGGTAGTGCACTTGCTTACGAACGTTTCTAGTTAGATAGCATGAGCTTAACCACAATTAAATTGCGTTATTAGCAGATCTTGACCTAAAATCGAGCTATTTCACTGATATAAGCGCCATTTTGAGGTCACCATTTTAAAATTTGTGCAAGGAGCACGTTAGAGCACTTCCGTATCAATGTTTTGTGTTGAATAACACTAGCTCATACACCGTTAAATGTGGATTGCAACAGGTTTAAGCCAAAAATTTTGGCATTTCGTTGATATCGGCGCCATTTTGAAGTCGCCATTTTGAAAATTCAGGAGACACGCATGGAATTTGGTAACTCTCTACCAGACAAACATTTTTTGTTGCAGAGCTAAATTTTCGTCATCATCGTTCCTTTTTCAGTAGCACTTCTTTCAGGAGGTCGCTAAAATTCGTGGATAGTAGCCGCCATATTGCAACCGCCATTTTGAAAATTAAAAAGCGCCACACGGCTTTCGAAAGCGCTCATCTCAACGAATTTTTTAAGCCGTCGTGCGATTTTTTTGACCAATTAAATTTTTGTACAAGCGGGTGGCACGGTTGACGCGGATCGTTCCATATATATATATA
>NW_019424348.1:0-1892 GCF_000390285.2 Anoplophora glabripennis | reverse complement strand
ATCGATTTTTTGAAAAAAAAAGCGCTCTTGAAAATTGGCTAGATCTTCTCTGCGGATAGCCCTACAGTGACGATTTTCAGTTTATTTTCTTCGTAAAGAGTTACATTATTATGCTGTTAAAAAATGTTGACGATTTTATTAATTTTAAGGATCAAGAAATGACTGAAAAAGTTGCACTTTTTTTGGATATGTTTTTTTCAAATAACTATTTCAATTTTTATTTTATGAAAATGACTTTTAAAGAAAGAAAATGTCGACATTTTTTCATGAATTTAAAAAAAAAAAATTTTCTACGACCTTCTGGAGCCGAGATAATTTTTATAAAAAATAAAAAAAAAAAATTGAAGACGCAATTAACATTTTACAGCGATGCGCTTGATGGAGGTTAATATTGAATACTTATATTTTCAAAAAAAAAAAAAAAATAGGATATGTTTACTTGATTTTTAGTATTAGTAATTGAGTAATAAACTGAAGCGTGCAAGCGCTGAGTGCGTTAGCTGGACCGGACGGAGAAGTAGGGGGAAGCGGCGCGCGCTCGCTCTGAAAACTGATGACGTGCAGTAAATGGCTCGCGCTTGCAAAATCTTTGATATCTCGGCTTCTGAACCACGTACAAAAACTCTTTTGTACTTAATCTGGGGTAGCTAAACACGAATATTATAGTCATTTTCGCCTTAGAAGCAAAATAGTCCCGTAACGGTTTTTTCGATATACCTCGAAAAGTAACAAAGCAATCGATACTTATAAAAAAATCAGTCGATATATCTTTTTAAAACCTACAAGTTTCTCATTTAAAATTTTTCAATCGGTGCTATATTCTTTAGTTATTTTAGAAAAACCGTTTTTTGCAACTTTGCGATTTTTTTTTAACCATGTTCGCCATTTTCGATCGAGTTTAAAGAACAAGAAACTCAATTTAAAATTTAATTTTCTATATGGTCATATTTTTTTTGTCCAGGTAATAATTTCTGCAAATTTAACATTAATCCGTGACAGTATGCTTGGACTAAACGTTAATGAACGGCCTGCATGCGGGAGGAGTGCTCGGCCCGCGCACGCGCGTCAAGGCCGCCTTCGATCGCGCGCGAGATTTTTGAACCGAATTTGTAACTTTCAAGTCAATTGAATCGGTCTTTGGCACATATGTTGCTCTTTGGATTGACCGTCTTTTCCATAAATTTCATCAACATCCAATGCTTTTTGCAATAATAATGAGCAATTTTCGAATACTAATTTTTTCGCGTTCCACATTTATTTTACAGTTAAATAATTTGTGAAATATGACTTTAGGTACCTTAAACTGTAGGTAATTTAATTGCCTACAACACAAAATAACTAATTTTCCGATAGGTCGCCTAGACAGGCAGTAAAAAAGGGAAAAACACGTTTTTTACAAGAGTACATACAATATTTAGATATTTGAAAAAATGTTACATCTTTTTAATTTCAATACCCTTTATCTAGGAAACCAGTGGTTTGGATACCTAGTTCTTAAGAGTTTTTGGCTTAAAATGATCTAAGGACCATGGAAGTGGGTTAAAACCAGACATTGAAAAAATATACATTTGTTTTCTATAGAGTGTATTTTGATGCAGGTGAAACTTTAGGAAGAACTTTTGGATATTGCAAATATTAATTAATACGAGCAAAAATATTTTGATGATTTTCTTTCCTCTTCAGTATGCAGAGGTAAAATTATCCTTAGAAGATGACGAAATAAAAATAATGGAACAGAACCAAATTTCTATACATTTCTGGGCAATTAAAGTTTGACAGTCTTTCTAGACATTTTTCAACTCTGCGGTATGTCGTGGTGACACGTCGCTCTACCTCGGCCGCGTATAAAACCGAGGGTGTCGTAGCCGTGAAGGCCGCGAAAGACGCGAAAA
>NW_019424347.1:0-1889 GCF_000390285.2 Anoplophora glabripennis | reverse complement strand
CAATACAGGGGTACCCCAGGGTTCGGTGCTGGGCCCTGTCCTGTTTCTTTTATACATTAATGACTTAGACGAGCTTTCAGGATCGGGGTCTTTCACTTTTTATGCCGATGGTACGTCAGTGGTGGTCTCAGACAAATCGGATAAAAAATTATCTGAGACTTGCGGTAGAGTGATATCCAGGATGAGTGAATGGTTTAGTCAAAATTCATTACTATTAAACATCAATAAAACTCAGGTTATAGGATTTCACAATAGACAAAAGCTCTGTAATAGTATTGATGTTAATGTTAACAATACACTAATTAATAACACAAATCTTGTGAAATTTCTAGAATTAACCCTGGATGAGTGTCTAACTTGGAATAATCAATGTGACGAATTAGTAATAAAGTTAAATTCAGTATCATATCAATTTCGAAATATCAGAAAAGTCATGACCATTGATCAATTATTGAAACTATATTACTGCCAGGTAGAATCGCGTTTGCGATACGGTATCTGTTTTTGGGGGTCATCTTGCTACGCTGATAATGTATTTGTTGCACAAAAACGTGTAATTAGGTGTATGTTCGGAATGTCAGCTAGGGAATCCTGTAGACGGATATTCGTCTGTTACAATATTTTAACAGTGCCTTCTGTTTTGTTGTATGAAATGGTGTCTATATATTTTTGTCAACAAAAATCAGTTTGTTCACAGAAATCAGATTCATTCAATTGATACACGGCAGTCAGGCCATTTTAGTATACCTTTTGGTAGGTGTAATCTGTCTTTTAACTCACCTAACTGTCTTGGTATACGAATGTTTAATAGATTACCTAATCATATTAAAATTTGTACCTCTGTTTATAGCTTCAAAAAGGCTTTGAAAAAATACTTGGTTAATAAATGTTTCTATTCTGTGGAAGAATATTATGTCAATCAACTTTCTGTTAGTTAATTTTAAGTTGTAAATTAGTTTAATCTTTATGTACTTTTCTTTTGACTATTCCTATTCAACTGTTGTATTGACTAGAGGAAATATACGTTATTATTATTATTATTTCAAATCGTATAGCTGTATAGTATGTCCGCGGATAGATTTTCAAGAGGACAAATGGACCAAAAAGTGAAAGATACGAAAAAAGGCATTCTTGATATAAGTTTTTCCTTGTTTAGAAAATACGAATCACCATGACGACCTTCAATTTTGTTGTACACGGTGGGTCAAAAACACAAAAACACAAAAATGTTATTTTGCGTAAAAATAAACATACCATATTTTGCAAGATACGAAAAAAGGCATTCTTGATCAAAGTTTTTTACTTGAAAAATAAACAGTCGCGTTATCATTATTAATATCATTATTTTTGAAGAAATATAACCCTAACAATGCTGCCACAGTTTTAGTCTGTTAGAGAAACTCCTGAGATGTCCCTTAGAAATCGTGCTAAACAGTTATGAAAAAAGTCATATTCAGAAGATTTAAAAACAAATAAAATATTTCCGTCCAAACCACACTTTAATCCAACATTGGAAGAGGGAGATGAACCGAAATGATTAGATTTTTGTTTGTGGGTAGGAGCAAAAAATTTTAAATGGAAATGTTTATTTTTATAAATTGGTAGAAATGGTCCAATTTTGTAGCGACCAAGGCCCTGACTTAACCATGGCCGATATGTTTCTATGGGGCCGTCTAAAATAAATGTTTATCTGCTCCCACTGTAGTAAATAGACTATTAATACATTGCTTTTAAGGAGGAAAGTGGATTTTACCGTAGAAGTGGAAGTTGCTATGGACAACGGGAGATAAGTGGGGTAACTTACCTCCCTAGGAAAAAAAAAACGATTTCGCACTGAAAGAAATGCGTTTTATTCTTTATTAGAATTCTATATACCATTATAAGACCAT
>NW_019424346.1:0-1889 GCF_000390285.2 Anoplophora glabripennis | reverse complement strand
TTATGTCCATCGTTGTACTTTTGGGCCCAGTATGATAATTGGGCTAATAAAAAATATACAGAACAAAAGCCTAAATGTGTGTATTTGTATAAGTCGAGCGTCATATTGTTTACCAATAACAAAAGTAAAAATAAATGCTCTTTTTTTTCAGTTTTTCGCTTATATTTCCGAAAATAAGCGTCTAATCGTTCGTTCGTTTCCAATAAAATTTATACTCGTAGAATTTTTATTGCAAATACAATTTTAGATACATTGTTTTCGTGAAGAAAAAAAAAATATTAGCGTAGAAATTTTCTAAGGGGTAGTAAAGGGAAAAATTACACCACCCAATTTTTTGGACTTTTATAAATTACTCCATTTAAAATCGTATTTGCAATAAAAAAAATTGTATACATTTTTTATCATGAAATGGACAGTTTAAAATAATTTTCGATTTATTCAACTGTGTGGTAATTTTAGGCTAAGAATTAGTAACTGAAAAATGATTTATTTTTGGAATAAAATACCAAAATACTCAGTAACATTGAAAATCTGAGGCTCTTATTAGAGGTGACTGATGTCTTTCACTATTTCCGCCACTGGTTGACATAATTTTGTACAAACCCAGTTATTTTTTAACTTAATCAAGTCACCACTCCACGTTTGATTAATGGGGGCGAGTGTGGCCTAGCGACTTGCCGTTGGTTCCTTGTCGAAGCAATGTTAGGCAAGTAAAAGATTCCTGCCCTGTGGCAGGTCGGGGATTGCTTGTCTCCTGGCGTCGGTGTTTAGCCACAGTAGCAGACATAAACAAATAAAAAGTTTAATTAATCTATGCGCATTTGTAATGTTTCTTAAAAAATTAAACTCCCCGTAACTTATAAATGAAATAACGATGGTATATTATGCCCAGGCAACATTTGTGCTCCACATTCTGTGCTGTATTCTACACACGTCGGTTTGGGAGTAACTAGAAGATTTCGTAATGCAGTCTCCATGATAGACGTTTTGACGTCTAAATTAAGTTTTAGAATTATTTATCAAGGCGATCGTTGACCAGATAGCGATGATATGTTTATAATAATTTTCGTACTGGATAGATTTTCACTGTTGTGCGTCTATCAAATGCGTCATATCGTAAATCCGCTGAAGAAATAAACAGTAAAAGACGGCAGCATTGTGTTGGATGAATTTTAGGATTATTGCACTAATAAATTGAGGTTATTTATATCGTACCGTGCAATCAAGGTTCAGATAGTTATGTCTATTATCCCTACAGCTACCTATCATTCAGTTTTTGTTTAAAATTTGTTTAGACTTTCTTTCCAGAGTAATAAAAGTTTGAATCAATACGGAAGAAAATTTCGAATCCTGGCAATAATATTTGAAACGACGTTAACGTTTCCCTGCCAAAAATAACAAACATGGTGGAGCTTAAGTGAGACAGAAAATTTATAGTGTTTATATATAAACGTCAAATATAATTTATGTAGTAAAATATTGGAAATTTATACTGTTAGGTATGGTAATGTGCAATCTCTAAAATGTTTAATCCTGTACGATTTTGTTATTTGTAGAGCAGATTTCTAAGAAAAGTTAAATGCATTTTTTTTAACGAATAGAATGTTACATAGTACAAGGTGATCAATAATTCGTTTTTCTTGAAGATGTTTTGTATTATGGAAGATAAACTATCTTGAATGCAGTTGAAGATATAAAAAAACTGTGAATTGATAAATATAATTTTTTATTGGATTTGGATTGGATTTTTCTTTTACTAAGGTCAACTTAATATCAAATGGAACACGGTATTTATGCCATCAATCATTTATATCGGAATTTGGAAACAAAAAATTTTTTCAGGATATCCTTGCACGTCATTTGAATGTCAAAATCATTTTTCATGATGG
>NW_019424345.1:0-1890 GCF_000390285.2 Anoplophora glabripennis | reverse complement strand
TTCCTTTTAGTAATTTTTGGAACGGAATGCGTTAGTCGTAGCGCATGCACACTTGAGAACTGCGGTATGCACTGTCAAATTTCATAATTTAACGGAAACATTATTAAAGAACAAATTTTATTAAAAAGGAAATTTTCACACTGCCCGCGATGAAGTACTGCTCTTTGATGCGTTACTTTTTTTGAATGGGTGTTTGACACGAGCCTTATCATTCCATATACATGAAAATTTATTTTTTTAGATACGATAATTTATTATATAGTACCTAACAAGTAATCTAATATAAAACTTAAATAATAATAAATACACTGAAAAAAAAATATTTGGATCAATTGCATACAGTTTTAAATGGAATTATTTGCCGTAAATGTTATTTTATTCTATTCAAATGTATATACTGTTGTCAAATATTTGTTGTAACGACATAATGATGAGGACATTAAAAAATAAGTCCCATATCGACCTATGTCTGGTTGGTAAACTTATGAACGATCCTAGGAGTTGTGAGGTTGAAACAAAATATTTTTTAATACTGAGAAATATTTATATCCAAATATATTCTTAAAATAAGTATATTAGCGTGGCCCAAAAAAAAACGATTATTTTTTTTCGTATCTCTTGTGAAAATATGTTAGTTTATCATGTTTTAAGAGCCCCCTCAAAAAATTAGCTCAAAAAAATTTTTTTTAGAGGTTGCTCAAGATTTTTAAAAATTTCCAAAATCGTCAAAAATTGAATTTTTTTTAAAATTTTTTTTCATGCTATTTTATCATTTTCTAAGTTGAAAAAAATCTCGATTCTGACAATTTCAAATCGATATTTTAATTTCTAAAGGTCACTCATAATTATTTTAACTTTAAAAGTAGTGTACTTAAAATGTTTTCGAGCGACCTCTAAAAATAAATATCAACGAACTAATAATTTTTTTTACTGAATTTGATAAACAAAAGAATAGAAATAAATCACGAGACACTTAAAAAATTTCTCTAGGCAAAGTTTACTACCGCACTATGAGTATCAATCATTTATAATTTTTTATTTTTTCAAATTTAAGTGTCGTGAATTATTTCTATTCTTTTGTTCATCAAATTCAATTAAAAAAATTATTAGTTTGTTGATATTTATTTTTTAGAGGTCGCTCGAAAACGTAGATGACTGAAAATTAAAATAATTATGAGTGACCTGTAGAAATTAAAATATCGATTTGACAATTTCAAAATCGAGATTTTTTTCAGTAACGAGAAAAAAAAATTTAAATCAATTCAATTTTTGAAGATTTTAGTTTTTAAAAATCTTGAGCGACCTCTAAAAATATTTTTGTGAACTAATTTTTTGAGGGGGCTCTTAAAACATGATAAACTAACATATTTTCACAAGATACATGAAAAAAAAAATTCTTTTTTTGGCCACCCTATATAGTATATACACTCATTTGACCAAACTATTCAATTTTGTATTAAACAAACGATACATTAATATACAATACAAAACATGTTTCTATAAAATCTATGTAGATCATAAAATTAAGAACAGAATTCGTTTAACCGTAAGTATCAAATATTTATTTTAAATGCTACCTATTTTTAAAGTAAGAAATTATATCTGGGTAGAAAAAAGTATTTAAATAAATAAATAATTTCCTTGAAAAATGGAAGGAAATATTTTTTTGCTTAAATATGTTTATGTATAAACGTGGGATACCTTAAATCAAATGTTGTATATTTGAAGCAAGAATTTTTTTGCGTGTAAATAATAATGAATGAAATACACAAAAATAGTATATATGTAAACTTGTTTTTACAGCATATGACATACTTAACATATTGTGGCTAATCTTCCACGGCGTTTAAAATAATTTCTAGTTCTAAGTTTTTCAGTTTAAATTTGTTC
>NW_019424344.1:0-1896 GCF_000390285.2 Anoplophora glabripennis | reverse complement strand
AGAAAAAGTAAAAACTTTTTATTTTACAATGTTAATTCTAATCGTACAGACATTTTTAGCACACTAGAGGGTTGTTCACCCCCTAAAAAGAGAACTTTATTATGTCAATTTGTTTACATAAATCATATTTTTTATTTTTTTTAACAAATATGAATTTTTTTATATATAAAAAATGTTTGAAAAATATAGTTTTTCTGGAATAAAAAATAAGGGTTGCAGTCTCCAAACACGAAATCTAATGTGAAACATTTGTTCTTTTATAAGAAGCAATTCACATTTTTTTTTCATTCCAAAATATTGATTAGAACCGCAGATATTTAGAAAAAACTGTTTTGGGGGGCGAACTTTGAGGATGTATTTCACCCCCTAAATATGTTTTTCCGCCGATAAAAAAAATATGGTCATTTAATTTTTTATGTTCTACAACTGAGTCTACAGCATGATTTAACATAATAATAATTTTAGGGTAAATACTTATATATATACGTACGTATATAGTATATACAGGGTCGGAAAGTCCCCATGGTTCATTAGCCGTTACGTGAGAGCGATAAAGAAAGTCATAGAAATCCGTGCGATAGAGAAAGATGACTATAATGAAGGCGTCTAATAGTCACTATTAGACACCTTCATTATAGGCATCTTTTTCTATCGCACGGATTTCTATGCCTTACTTTATCGCTCTCACGTAACAGCCGATGAACTATGAGAACTTTCCGACCCTGTATACTATATGGTAGTATATACGTATACGTATATACTACCTAAGTTACTTAAATTTTATAACTTACCTTCGAAGTTATAAAACCGGCAAGTAAATGGAAATTTAACAAGCCGTTCATTTTCATTAGACAAATAACACCTACGTTAAACTATAGCAACACCAAATTCCTTGCCTTTAAGAAACTCTGTTATAATTTAAGATAACGTGTTACAAACTATTTTATGTTGTACTTACCCGTTATTTACGAATTTGCATTTGTTTCATGTTTCATAACCTAAAGGACATCTGTCAGTTATATGTGTTTTTATCTAAAACTGACTCTTGTTTATAATAATTTTGCATAATTATTATTAAAAATGTCGACACAAAAGCGTCTTCAAAAAACAACAAAATTGCAATACGAGTATTTGGTCTTATTTCCTGAATAACATGCACGTTATATCTTAACAGTTAACGTTAACCTTAACGTTTAACCCTGAAATAACATAACTGTTATTATGATCAAATGGGATACATACTCGGCCTGATTGTTTCTAACTTGTTTAGATTTCTTAAAACTCTCGTCAAAAGACTGCTATAAATTCACTAAAAATCACGCATAAAAACGTCAAAACTGTGTATTTGAGTTGTATGAAACAGGAGATAGAAAAAATTTTATCTCAGTTTTCCTTGAACATGATTTTCAAGATCTTACTCAATGCTCTTTTGATAATTTCTGAAGACGTCTAAAGTGTCTAAAAATATGTGTTTAACTGATTCTAATTTGAAATTTAAGAGCTAGATGAGATAGATAACAAGATTATGTCAATAATGGGCCGATAAAATCAACTTACGTTCTTGAAATTGCGTATATAAATGCTTACCATCCGCACGTCTTTGACAGTGTTGTACGTTCTGCCAATATGTTCAAATTCATCTTAGTGACTGTTTTTCTGACGACTTCGGTTTTGGGTGAGTACTTATTATTATTTTTAATATATTTAAAAAACATCTACGCCTTGTCATCAGTATCCACAATTTTTAAGTAAGCGGTATTCTTCAAGTGAGTAATATTTTCCCCAATAGGTGCCCCCCCGGCCGCTGTTAGAAATGACGAAGACTTAGATGGAAGGATCGTTGGTGGAACTGCGACCACCATCCAGGCCCACCCATACATCGTCTCCCTGCAAGCA
>NW_019424343.1:0-1889 GCF_000390285.2 Anoplophora glabripennis | reverse complement strand
CTTACACCCTGTATTTAATAGGTTTTCGAAAAAAATCAGGACCCTTTTTTATTAATAAAATTTGAATACTAGTTACTAGAGTCATATTATAGATCTTAAACCTAGTATTCACATTATGCAACCTTCTTCAGTTGACTTTTTTTGGTTGCAAAACAGGATGTACGAAATATTTTCTATACGTAAGTTCTATTCAAAATTATGAAAACTAATTATCAACGAAATTAATTTAGATTTTTTTAATTCTTCGGAATTTTTATTATTTATTATAAAAATTATTAATTTTTAATTTTTGAAATTCATAACACAAAAGATTTCTAAAAAATCAGTAAATGTTTTATTCACTGAAATATATACATATAAGGCATCGAAATACTCCTTGCAGGAGTATGATGTACAGTATGAAAATGCAATATTTGTGGAGTAACTCTGGAGCTGACTTTACGGTCTCACTAGGAACTTGATCTTGGCTAACTAACTGCACCTCTCCTGGGTTGACATTCTAACACCCTCCTTGCAAAGTCTCTCAGATCGGCTTCTAGGCGCGTTGTTTCTTGTAATTCGAAACGGGGGTGAAGCCTCTAGTCCTCGGACTAAATTGTTGTGGTGTGGTGGTGGACTTCTTTTGTAACTTCGGAGAATAGGACAATGTTAGGACGTGGTATGAGCGGCTCCCTCTTCACTCCATTGCTGTGTCATAGACTTGCTACGTGGCCTTTTGTGGTTAGTTAGTTGCGAATTCTGTTTGAAAATTCCAAAAATGCTAAAATTTTAATTTCGTTCACCATCGACTGATTCGAAAAATAGACGACTTTCGAGAGCAAATAGTCATTTGCTCATGTGAACGCATAAATAATAATAATACGCTGACCTTCAACAATTATGTAAAAGCCGACATTTAAGTCAAACATCGGTATGCCGATGATCAGCAACTAGAAACAAAATATAAAATACAGAATTAGTTCTTGCAAATCTTCTTGTAACGTAATAAACGTATGAAAAAAGAAGAAATAGCATTAGCATCTTATCGTTTTAAACACAGCTATAATTTAAATTTTAATGATAAACCAATTATGCATTTGGTGACGAATTTAGTTATAAAAAATGAGACTGATTAGCGAGAAGCCACATATACAGGGTGTTCTTAAAGTTGAGCCATTTATTTTAACAGCTGGTAGAACTCGTAAAAAAAGTTGATTTACCAAAAATCGTTTATAAGTGTAAAAGTTGCAGAAGAAGACAGTTATAAAAATCCTGTTCTACAACAGTTGTACAAGATTGTAAAGTAATTGTTAAAAATTGCTTTATTTGGCAACTTTTATATATATAAACGATTTTTGGTAAATCGACTTTTCTTACGAGTTCTACCAGCTGTTAAAATAGATGACTCAACTTTGAGAACACCCGATATATTGTAGCACATCCACCCTGTAATCTTCATGTATTTGCATATGTTTGTATCGGCAATTAACAGTGCACGTGCTTACTGGAGGGAAATAGTGCGAGTTAACGATGACGAAGTGGAGGGAGTCAACGGTTGTCTGGTTTTTGGAGACAGTGCAAGTAACAGCGAATTTGAACGTTTTTCATCATTGTTTTGGAAGCCACCAACAGGTTGCAGTGGTTGCTTGACTTTCCGAGATTGTGCATATAATTGTTAATTTAAACATTTTTTATCATTGGAAACCATGAACAGGTTGCAGTGGTGCAGTTACTATCCTGTAGACAGGTCTGTTATTTTGTCTAATTCAAAAGGAAGCAACCACGAAGGTGGTATTTTACGTATCTGTAAGAACTGAGAAACCCGTAAGGTAGTCAGTCATTTTATTTCTTTTTCATTGTCGACTGTTACAAGTTATATTAGAGATATTAAAAAAAAATTGTTATTAAAT
>NW_019424342.1:0-2006 GCF_000390285.2 Anoplophora glabripennis | reverse complement strand
AACAAAGGATGCTCCAATGAAGTTTCTTTATATGAAAGATCCTATCTTTTTTTCGATGAGGAATCACCCCCTTAAATGTTTTACACTTATTTAGTAACACCCTGTATACAATGTGTTCACGGATGGAGTTGACAAGAGAAACTCTTTTGTTTTTGACTTTATCGAAAACTGTCACTCTTTATAAAAAGTTCTGCCCCTCGAAAAAATGAGACTGTCATACAAACATCTTAGATTAGATAGACAGGGTGCTCATAAATTAAAAAAACAGGTAAATACTCAAGAGAGAAGTACCATTATTTATTATTTTACACAACATTTTTATAAAACAAATCTGTTTTAACCTTAAATAGTGTCCTAATACAAATTTTAAAATCAAAATTTCAATTTTTGATGTGGGAAGTAGCTATACATACAGGGTGATTCAGAACTTATCAAAAAACAAATTCTGGATGTACAGGGGACCCTTATAAATACAGTTTTGTAGAGAAAAAATCAAAAAGGGCAGCTCGAAAATGATTTAAAAATACACTTCTGCACGGCACTGGAAACTGGTCCGCTGTAGAACCTGACCTCGCACAATGCGACCGGCATGGCGGTGTGATAAAAACGAACAAAAACTTTCGCAANGCTACAAAACGCTACCGAGAATTTCGTTTTTAAAATTAATTAATGAGCACGGAAAGAAAAGAGAAATATATTTTCAAACGGTGCATTTACTTAGTAAGTCCTCACTCTTAAATTAGTAGTTTTCTGTTATTTACCATTCTTTCGATTACTTTTGTTATTAAAATAACTTATATTTAACTTCGGTGATGTATTTCGCGGGTTAACATAAATAAAATGTAAATTTTTTTGTTGGAAAAACGTTTGAGGAAATTCATAAAAATAGAGCTTAAATTAAAGGATAACATACTGAAAATTGAACATTTAACATAAATTTCTAACAAGCGACGACGATTGTTGTTATTCAATTGTGATTAACTCTTTGCTTCGGCTTTGAGAAAATTGCTATCCAAATTTTTACATATATATTAAAAGAATTACTGGATTAAAAAAAAAGATCTAAATAAAATTTTCTGAAAATTTGTGAACCTACCTCTGGCAATAAAGGAGATACCCAAATAAGAAAAGAAAATTGAAACAATCTAAACACATTTTGTTTTCTAGTTCATAAAGTTTAAAAATTATAGCTAAGTTGAAAATGTTTTCATATAGGTTTAACAATATCACACTTACTAAATTCTACTCATTTATGTGTACCCTAAGTATTGGATGCTATTCACTTGAAAAAAAAAAATAAGCAAATCTTATTATGCTTAATTGACAAACTACATCAATTAATAATTTTGTGAGGAATCATGATAATCTGCAAAAAACAATGTGGAACATTATAAATGGTCTTAAAATTAAACCTAGCCCTACTTACGAAGAATTTAACAACTTCTTTGTCGATATAGTCGATACTACCTTGATTAATTTACGTACTTGTAATCTGCAATTTACGGAATACCTACATAGTAGTGATGGAGAAAATAAATGTCAATTTATGGAGGTAACACCCCGGGAAGTAGCCAATGTCATTATGACTTCAAAAAATGAAAAATGTTTATAATCTAAATACGCAAATAGTGAAAAGTATAATGAATTCAATACTAATTCCAATTATCAACTTAATTAACCTTAGTATCAAGTCGAATATGTTTTCAGACTCGTTAATAATTGCTACAGTAGTACCAACATATAAAAAGAATAATGTAAATCATCCTTCCAGTTTTAGACCCATATCCGTAATTCCATACTGCAAAAATTTATGAGTCTACACTGAAAATACAAATTACCAATTATTTTGATACCCATGGTATTGTGAATTCTAATCAGTATGGTTTTCGCAATGGCTGCCTACCACATTGGCTATAAACAAACTTGTGTCAAATATTAATGAAGGTTTTGAAAATGGTGAATATATAGCTATACAGTTCTTAGACTTGACAAAAAGATTTGATTGT
>NW_019424341.1:0-1893 GCF_000390285.2 Anoplophora glabripennis | reverse complement strand
TAGTACAGGTAAGATGTTCAGTATATTATCTGAAGCCTCGTGTTTAATTTCTTTAGCTGTTTTAGTTGTTTTTAGTTCTTTGGTTGGTGGGATAACTAAAAATATTATACTATGTTGACGCGTTGATTTATATAAAACATCAAATAGCATAAATTATTTTCGAGGGGTGTTCCACTCAACAGTAAAATGTACACCTACTTAAATTACTTAAAATTACCTTGCTACTTACCAGTAATTTTCATAATTTTTTGATATAATTTCGTAATTTCCAGTAATTTATAGATTTGTTCTGGTACTTTTTGTAATTTTTAAATATAATTTCGTAATTTTCGTAATTTGTAGACGTTTTCACATACTTATAAGAATTAATAGACTTCTTCAAATAATTTTTGTAATTCTGTTATAATTTTTAATAATGTATGTAATAGTGATGTAACGAATATCCGCATTCGCATTCGCATTCGCAAATATCTTTGAATATTTTGCGAATATGAACGTGAAAGAAAAATACAGAATGTGAAAACAATGTTAGGTTCGTTCAGCATCGCAAATCGTAAAATAAGTCCATGTTTCACTAGAGGTTGATTTACTCATGTTAAGAAATAACTAAAGTGGCGTTTACATTAGGCAACTTATGGTCGAACGACTTAGTTGATCGACTAAAAGTCGCCTATGATCGCCCATGTAAACCCGATTTCAACCGAGCCTGGGTGACTACCGGTCATTCAACTAGAAGTTGACATTGTGGCTACTTTTGGTGGAACAACTCGGTCGTTTCAACTAGCAGTCGACCGTCTAAACACTCCCGAATTAGTTGACAGTCGATTAAAACAGATATTTCTGTTGTTCGTAAAAAAAACAGGCAAGATGTCTAAATTAAATTGGACTGGAAGTAAAATCATTAAATTTATAGATCTCTATCAACAGAATGAATGTCTGTGGAACAATTCTTGTGACTCATATAAAAACTGTAATATGAAGAAAACGGCGATAGAGGCAATAATAGAAGAAATGAATTTCGAGGGATTAACAGTTGCTGTTCTGACATCCTCAAGACATTTTTGTACATTTCTCTGTCTCCCAAAGCTAGCTCCTTCATAAGAGTGACTGATCCTCCAGGTAGTGGACGTCTTTGTATCCAATCTTTAACCCACCAACAACGTCTTTTTCGGTTTATTTTCCGACAAATTATATTTTTCAGTTCGCTTAACAAATTAACCGCAACTGCTGATGTTACACGTAAAATTTCTTTACGTTTCACACACGCCATCTTCAACGATATGAATGTCGGCCGACAACGATTAAAATGTAAACCTTTTTATCGACCGATCAGAAGTTGACTAATGTAAACGCCGCTTTACAACAGTCTAACCTCACAATTCACAAACTCATCTCAGCCGGTAGCGAAAACAAAACAAAATTCCAATCATACAAATATACCGTTCTAGCAACTTAACAACACTAATTTCTTTAGCCTCTAGCGCCGCTGTCACCGAAAATATTATGTGCGTCGCGCGCGGAATCATAGATAAACGGCGTTAGATTTAAAAACTGAATATTCGTATTCGCATTCGCGAATGTCAACAATAGATGTTCGCATTCGCATTCGCGAATGCTTATAAAACTGGCATTCGTTACATCACTAGTATGTAATTTCATAACCTAATTATTTTCGAAAAAGGAAAACATTTGTTTTACAAGTAACTGCACTTATTTGCATACTTCTTTAAAAAGGTGAAAATATTAGATAATTTTATTAGTTGGGAGTAATTGAAAGTAAAAAAACTACAGAAGCTAATAATAATAAATATTTAGGTAAAACATAGTGAGTGTAATTCGACGTTGGTTGGTGTATTAATCCACAGAGTAGTGAGTTTCCCACAATATTATATA
>NW_019424340.1:0-1900 GCF_000390285.2 Anoplophora glabripennis | reverse complement strand
TTCTATGACTTTCTTTATCGCTCTCACGTAACGGCCGATGAACCATGGGGACTTTCCGACCCTGTATACCTTAATATATAAAAA
Organism: Anoplophora glabripennis; assembly: GCF_000390285.2. Taxonomy (NCBI): domain Eukaryota; kingdom Metazoa; phylum Arthropoda; class Insecta; order Coleoptera; family Cerambycidae; genus Anoplophora; species Anoplophora glabripennis. The sequence goes on along the minus strand of NW_019424340.1, from coordinate 1,816 downwards.
TGTTTGTTATTACAAAAATTTTTCGATTTTTTTCATACAAGTTTGCTTTGATATAAAAATGAATAGCGCACTCTTACCTGATTTATAGTTACTACTAATTAATTGAAAAATGTTGAATAAAAAAAAATAAAATAAACAGTGTACCTGAACATAAACATTCCTTACTTTTTTAAAAATATATTATATAAGTTTATTATAAATGCACGGTATCAATCATTCAATGTGGTAACTTAAATTTCTAGTCACACTGAGATAGCATGTTTTCCAACTGAAATTTGAGATAGCATGTTTTCGTACTGAAGCGTCGATATGACGTTATACACCTCTTGTTTCCAAAATTTATTTTCGACATACGGACTTCGCACCTTTTTGCATTCAACTCGGAACGGACAATCAGAACCAGGGATGCAGGGAAGATTTTTTAAATAATTTTTTCGATTCGTTTCCGAGTTATAAAACATTTTTTTAATATATCACCTCACACACCTCTTGTTTCTGAAATTTATTTTCAACATACGAACTTCGGACCTTTTGCATTCAACGCAGAAAGGACATACAGAATAGCGGTGTGGGAAGATCTTTTCAATTATTTTTTCGATTCAACACACCGTTGGTCCCTATTTTTTTTAACGTTTTTCACTTGATCACCTATTAGAACCATGGGAGATTGTTTGATATTTCTAGTCATTTCCAAGGTACAAGCAAATACTGTTTTTTTTTTCTTTCGCGTATTGTGACACCTCGCTCTGCTTCACCCTCCGAGTGCTCTACTCAAAACCGAGGGGAGATTTGTTTATATTTCCAGCCATTTTCGAGTTACGAGCAAAAACCGTTTTTTTTTCTCATACGTTGTGACATCATAGCTCGATGATGAAGGCTAAAAGGCCACGCGCACTACCCCACGCTTCCTACCTAGGTGTCCTGAAGACAGCAGAGAGAGACAGAGAGAGAAAAGCCCTCTATAAGGACAAAGTCACTCTATCTCTATCATACACTATAACTCTATCTCTCTCGCACACAATCAGAGAGACAGAAACGAAACTTCCTTTAAAATTACCTGACATTTATCATTATCAGAATAACCCATTTTAATTTAAAAAAATTAAATGGGTTATTATTCTGATGACGAAAAATAAAACATAATTAAACTGTATTATTCAAATAATAATGTGCAAAAGTTCTTCAGGAATATCGGGAAATTTATTTTGGAGGACGAATCCCGTCAATGAACAGTGTAAAAAATATTAGAAACCTTAGTTGCCCAGAAAACAGTTCCGATCTTAGTCCATTAGACATATTTTTGTGAGGACACTTCAACAAAATATATTTTAAAGACCTCAAAATTTACAAGTATTGAAAAAAAATACAGGACCAAATGTTTGATAATTCTGAATATGTTTTTAAAGCAATAAATAGTAAATTAAAGCATATTTTCAACTGTATCATCACATGTTGAAAATTTGTAAAAATTGTAGGTATTTTAATGTTATTTCATTTTTAGGTATTCTCCTTATGTTGTTGTAAATGTTAGTTATAAAAATCGATGTTTGTTATTTCAATAAGGATGAATTTTATTTTTTTAATGGTTTTTTACTTTCAACATATATTTTATGCCGGCAAATTTTGATGTCAAAAGAAATAAAAGAAAAGTCGTACATTTGTATTTAAAGTTTTTTTATCTTTAATTATTAAACAAAAAAAAACTGTACCTACATTCCGTAACGTACTAATAACCCACCTTGTATATTAAATAAATTTATCATCATCATCAAATATTAAAAAAAATTATATTACAAGCTGTTTAAAATATTACGAA
>NW_019424339.1:0-1994 GCF_000390285.2 Anoplophora glabripennis | reverse complement strand
CATCAGGAATTTGGCGAGGCGAACGGCACAGTTTGTTATTCAGGGCGAACATTTTAAATGAAGAACTAGAAGAAGTTCAAAACTATGTAAATTTAAAGGGTCTGCACTTAAGACTTTGTGAGCAGAGCAATACCTTTAGGAACTGCTAGTACTTACGTTTAATTTTTTTTTCGTCAAGTCATTTATTTTAATACCGATTTTTTTTTCTCAATAATCAGGACAATAATTTTAATTTGATTGTAACTTCATTAGTTTTCATGCTAACGACTTCTACCACCACTCAATTTAAAGGTCTTTTCAAGAACTTTAATAGGTGTTATATAAGTTTTCCTCGAAAAACCTTTAATTTTTCCGCTACAGGACGTTGAACGTTTCGANTTTGATTGTAACTTCATTAGTTTTCATGCTAACGACTTCTACCACCACTCAATTTAAAGGTCTTTTCAAGAACTTTAATAGGTGTTATATAAGTTTTCCTCGAAACACCTTTAATTTTTCCGCTACAGGACGTTGAACGTTTCGATTAAAGTTATCTTCGAAATTGACTTCAACTTCTGGGAGTCACAACTCGGGTTCTATACCATCTACAAAAATAAAAAAAGCAATCTCTTTGCTGTTTAATTACCTTCATTTTTGCTAATGATAATTTTTTCGAAAATGGCTAAAAAACATGTATTTTTTGGGCTAAAACGAACATGTTTAAGCGCAAATAACTCAAAAACTATTGATTGTATAAAAAATTCTTATAGAACATTTTTTGCTTAGAATTCGTCCCTCTATCGAATCGTGAGGTTATTTTTAATAAAAAAAATTCCCACCCTCCAGAAGGGTAAAAGCACACATCGGTACTATGTAACTTTTGTTTCTTGGACTATTTCCTACTATACCTAGTTCAAATTTCACGTCAATCCAAAAAATTGGTAGCCAAAATGCTTCACTGACTGGACTATAACATGTTTCTATTTCTTCAATTATCAAAATTTTGAGGAAACGAGATTTCCATAGGTACCTACGCACCGCATACATAAATATATTCATTTTCCCTACGTCCGTTTCTACGCTACTGAATTTTTTCGACTTTGGTGCAGTGTGATCTCCAGTCGCTGGGCTACCTAACTGCTGTGTGTCACGCAGGGCTTAGAATATTAACTAGACCCCCTGCGGATCTTTTGCATCAATCACTGAAATCTTGAGGGAATTCAGATACTTACCGTTAAGCTATTTTTGTGATTTTCATAATTCCGTTTTTTTCTACAGTGACAAATTATTGAGTGATTCGAGCCCGAGATAAAGTTGGTTCTAATTAATGGAGTATAAGAATCGTTTAGTAATAATTTTATTAGAATTAATATTAGTTCCTATGAAGTGAAGTTTCCAAGTTACAGGGTATAAAATTTAAAAAAACCGAACTATTTGAATTAGGCGCATTAATGGAGATATTTAGTGATATGTGGTTGGCAACACTGCGTTGTGCATAACCTCCTCTGTAGCTANAAAACTATTGATTGTACAAAAAATTCTTATAGAACATTTTTTGCTTAGAATTCGTCCCTCTATCGAATCGTGAGGTTATTTTTAATAAAAAAAATTCCCACCCTCCAGAAGGGGTGGCATCCACCCCTAGGATAAAAGCACACATCGGCACTATATAACTTTTGTTTCTTGGGCTATTATTCCCTAGCTACAGTTCAAATTTCACGTCAATGCATTCCATCCGAAAAAATTGGTAGCCAAAATGCTTCAGTAACTGGACTATTAGCTGTTATTTAAAATCATCGAAAAATCAAAAGTTGGCTATGAAATTAAACGTCAAACTTGACAATCGGGAAAAAATTGATTTATTTTCAGTAATTGCTGAGTGTTTTGAAAATGGCCGGAAAGTTTTCATTTAGCAAACAAGTTGACATGCATTAGTGTTAGGTTTCTGTGAAGAAGTGTTGAAGAATATCGGAGAAGACAAAGAGAAAGCATATTTTGTATTTCGCTTTTGGTAG
>NW_019424338.1:0-1896 GCF_000390285.2 Anoplophora glabripennis | reverse complement strand
AATGAGCCATTTCGATGAGAAATTCAATTCTCTACAAAAGTTTTCTTATGAACTATAGCGAAATTTTGATTCGTTTTCGAGCTACAATTAAAAAAACTGAAAGGGACGCATTTTCACCCCTATCTCCAATTTCCACCCTCTCATTTAATAGCACTCAGCGGTTTTTTCATCTAAAATGACCCTTTGAAAGATTCATGCAATAAAGTTGCTTGAACGTCGTAGTTCCTTTTAACCCTGTTTTTTTGGATATAATCAATAGCCTATTGATCCTTTTTCAAGTTATACAGTGTCCCAATGTCCCAATAAATAAGAAAAAAAAACGGAAATTGTGCAACAAATTAATAACTTCACACAATAACAATATGTGTACATCTGTATATGTACATTATTGCTCACCACACGAATTTGTCTATGTTTATCTGACATTTTCAAGTAGGTATAGAAAGTGATTTTTTATATCATAATTGCGCTAAGTAACAGTGTTATTCTAACCTTCTGTCTTGATAACAATATCGGTAAAGACATTACGAAATATGTTAACATTATTTCAAAAACCGTGTCGTAATAGGCTCGGCAATCGCGGATTTACCAGCGTTCGCAAGAGAAATGCATTCTGAAATGATTTTATCAGGCATAAGGACGTGGAGGAATGCATGAGTTTTTTAAAATTTGGCTTGTTGGAAGTTGCATTGTGTTTGATTTTGAAAAACTCGTTAAATAAATTTATGTAGCATCGCACTTGCCGTTTTGGTTAATTTTCTTATTTTAATATTATTTTCATCGAATTATGGACCGGTAAATCTTGTTAGTGTTTCTTTTTTTGTTACTTTTTTATGTACAGTGTGTCCAAGGAGTTGAAAAGTGGGGAAACTTTTTTTATTTTAAAATTTTCGCTTGTGTTCAATTGTAGGAAAATGTAGTTTTTAAAGGACCAACATATACAGGGTGTTCCCTACAAAAAAAATGATTTGAAATGTAGTGAATTTTATCCTTAAAAAAGTCTTTACTTCTTCCTATTAATTTATTGTTGATATCAAGTTGTCCGTGAAGCAAAACAAAAACAAAATAGTTTAATTAATTAATTAATTATTTATTAATAACCTTAGTTTTGACAAATTTAAAAATAAAATAATGAAACTGAAACCAACAAAAGTTAAATAATTACATTCTTGTCAATTTTCACCATTTACTCTATACATTTCTCAATTTTTTTATGTACGTTCGTAATTACTTTTTGTAAAATCCATTGGGGTCAAGTCCGGGGATCTCAGCGGCCACTCAATTAAAAGGACTATTTCGTCCTATCCAACAACTCTCAATATGTTGGTTTAACCATTCTCTCACCGCAGCAGCGTTATGATTAGGGCTACCAACTAATTGAAACTTCAAATTAAGGAGGTTTCTTAAATAGACAAGGCGATAACCTGACATTCGTGGAAGAAATTTTCGACTCGATTTTTTTGCTTATTCAGTGAGATGTTCTTTAACATGAATCAAGATGATGCCGGCCGGAAATCTGGTGCCCATTTGTTTAAACAAACTTTTTTTAAACAAATTGTAAAAATTGTTTTTTTCACTTCGGAAAATTTTTATTTAGGTTTTTTTAGCACATTGTAAACAAAAAAGTTCCTATGCACTATGCCTCTAAAATTGATAGTTTTAAAGTTATAAACAATTTAAGTTGCTAAAAATACGAAAATTACGATTTTCAACGGCGGATTTCCGGGTTAAAAATTGTCATTTTTGATGTTGCCAGGTACCTAAATTAAAGTTTAAACATCCCCCTACAAGATTCTGTAGAGTTTTTGGGACTCCCGAAAAATGTGTGATAATAATAATATGCAGTATTAAATAAATGTTCTTTAATAAAAATCAAATGTATTTGATACTATTGCC
>NW_019424337.1:0-1898 GCF_000390285.2 Anoplophora glabripennis | reverse complement strand
CTCTTTGGCTCAAAAGAAGACGATCTGAACCTAACTTCCATTAAGAAAAAATGTCTGGCTCCTCCGCTATTGATTGTCAAAGTTCTTGAAAAAAATTATGTTTTTTGTAATATCTGGAGAATGTTATTATGGATTTTAATGAAACTTGCTGTGGACTTGTTCCTAAGTAAGACTCATGTTTTGATGAAGCAACCGCATCCATCCGCCTTGGGCAAGTGGTAAATTCTTGAGTGTCTTGGTACAAGAATTACTAGAACTTTTTATTTGGTCGCTGGAATCGATTTATTTTTTTTATTGATGCGTCAGTCCTTTTTCGAGATTTTCGTGCTCTTGGTAAAATCATAGTTTTTACGCAGAAAAATGTTTTAAATTTTAGATAATCATTATCACTACTACTCAGGTACAACAACTACTCACCACAATCACTACTATCGTAGTAAGCGATAATGTCATTTTATAATAAATGCAGAAGAAAATCCACATGCAAGACGTATTAATCACTTTCAGGTGAAATTTCGAATAAATATTTGGGCCGGGATCATCGGTGACATCCTTCTGGGTCCTTATGTCATGCCTCGCCGCTTGAATGGCGAAAATTATCTCAAGTTTTTTAATAATACTTTTCCGATTCTAATGAAAGATGTCCCTCTCGATCTTCGTGCTCAGATGTGGTTCCTGCACGATGGTACTCCTCCGCACTTTAGTGCAGATATAACTGCACATTTAAATAATACTATTTCACACAATTGAACCTGAAGAAGAGATGTTCCTGTCGAATGGCCCTCCAGGTCCCCCGACTTAACGGCATTAGATTTTTTTCTATGGGGAGCCTTAAAGAATAATTTACGCCACTCCTGTGAAATCCCAGGAAGAATAATTACGTCGGATTCAATACAGAATGATCCAGAAATGTTAAGGAGGGCTTAATTCAATTTCAATTGAAGGATCCAGCTATGCATCCAATGGCTGAGATATCGAACATGTTTTGTAATTCCATCATTATCTACCGTATCTATGTAACTATCATCCAGTTTCAATAAAGATAATTATGTCTTTGCTATGTACGTCTTTACATTTTTTGCGCGTTAACAAAAAATAAATCTAATGAAATAAAATAATATTCAATCCGTCGCGTCGCGACATATTTTAAAATTGTAACTATTTTACTTTCAATATTGATATCCTAGATAAAAGAGATAGCATAATTATTACAGAAAGCCGTTTCTTTTAAAAGGCCAGATTTACTGTGATACATCTAAAATATTGTTAAGTCGCAACAAAATGGAAAACATTTTTTTGCGTAAAAACTATGAATGCTACAAAATTTTACCAAGAGCATGAAAATCTCGAAAAAGGACTGCATGAATAAAAAAAAATTAATCGATTCCAGCGACCAAATAAAAAGTTCTGATAATTCTTGTACCAAGACACTCAAGAATTTACCACTTGCCCAAGGCGGATGGATGCGGTTGCTTCATCAAAACACGAGTCTTACTTGGGAATATAGTAACATTCTCCAGATATTACAAAAAACATAATTTTTTTCAAGAACTTTGACAATCAATAGCGGAGGAACCAGACATTTTTTCTTAATGGAAGTTAAGTCAGCTCGTCGCACTATCTTTTTGATCATGTGCTTACGGGACACCCTGTAGATAATTTGCCCATCAGACTATATTAAAGAAAAATAACAAGAACTATTATATGGGGCGATTTTGTTAACGTGAAACTTTCAAATATCTGGAAAAATAAACAGTTTACGAAAAGGATCTCCATAATCAAAACTGAATCATTCCGTGCAGAAAATACACTAGTGCTAAAATTAGTCCAACTCCCCCCTCCTTGTGGGAGGGACGGGCGGTAACTTTGAATGTTAAATAGGAAGCTCTATTTTTTAT
>NW_019424336.1:0-1902 GCF_000390285.2 Anoplophora glabripennis | reverse complement strand
TGTTAACTCGACTTGAATACTGTTTTGTTTTATTTCAAAATTATATTATTATCTGCATAAAACGTCGATTTTCTTTTTCAAGACCAATTTCCTTTCACCAAACAAACTCTTTTCTTGGTGTGAACGATTCCGCTCTAGCCCGCGAGCCGTGCATAATGCCGAGACCGCTCAACCGTCTCGATTATTTATACATGGGAAGTTCAATTACAGGATTTTTTTATCAATTGGCTCCAATAGTCGAGCCATTGTCTTCTTTAATGAAATATGTTAATTCGTGGTCTGTCACACTGCGCGGCTTCCACGCCACGTCTTTTTTTTTACCACCTTAGTCACAAGACAAAGTTGCAATTAATTTACGAGTCGCTTATTTTATTTGTACCATTGTCAGCGCTAGTCCTATTATTGCATTTTTTTAGGGAACCCAAGGTAAAAACTTAGGTCACGCCGGAACAATCGCGAAGCGGTTTAATCAACTTCCCAGTTTCCTAGATGCGAGAGGATTCCGCAGGCTGCAACTTGAATTGGAAGACTGTGGATTTTTTTGGGTGGCCTTGGTGAAAATTCGTTTGATGGTGGAGTCCCTAAAAAGATCTACGGATATGTTTATATAATGTTTTTGCTAATTTAATGGTATTTGCTATAATTTAAGCGCCAGTGAAAGAGGCTATCTCTGTTTCTCGATAGCAACAGTCTTAGCATATGTCAATATAATGAAAAATTTTCTACGGATAATCGTAATTTATTGGATTTTTCTGCCGAAGAAGTTTCATCAATCTAAGTGAGACATCTTCAGATATATAATTGATTTGATTTCAATTTGTAAGCTACTATGTTTAGAAAACGGCTCAGTTTTAGTTTATAATTATATCAGTATATAATTTCTCTACCAAATACGCTGAATTCCTAACCATAGATCTAACAGATTTCTTCTTAAAAAATGCTGTTAGTTTTCGAATATCTTATATACAGTATTACAAGTTTTCAACATGGTTTTCAAAATGAAGCAGATTTGTTCATTTTCCGGTACAGAATTGAAGCTGCTGTATTCCTTTTGATACCTTGCTCTAGATTATCCTCCAGTAAATGTTCTATTGCTTCACTATGTCTCATATCCCTTTCAGATATGCTTTTTTTAAAATTAAACAGACACAATGATACATACAAACAATATGGCGACTTTAACCAGGCGTATTGTTTATATCACCGTACACTGTAAAAAACATCACTAAAATTGACTCAATTTCACTCAATAATGTATCAGTTTCTGTCCACACCCGATCGAGTGAAATTTTCACTCAGTACGAATACAACGAAAATTTTATGATTTAAACTGTTGCAACAGAAGTGAGTGAATTTTACTCAAATCCGTGAGTGACTTTTGCCTCTATTGTTAGTATGTAAAACCCATTAAGAATTGACTTTGTCTCTAACATGATTTAAATTTAACTATTATTAATTCCTCAGCCTGGCAATTAGGCCACGAGTGGGCCCTTTTTGCCTACCCCGCCGTCCCATCACCTAACCACTCTCTGCCTCTGACCCTCCTCGAACCTACCCGACGCCCTAATGAACGCCAGGATTTTGGTCCGTGTTAGGTCTCTCACCTCAACCCCTTGCAGCTCTTCAGCACCAAAGACTTTATGTCTTATTCTCCCAAAGGCTGCACACCGTCCCAGAAGGTGGACAGGGTGTCCTCCCCTTCGCCACATTTCGGGCATAGAGGGTCCTCCTCAATTCCTATTAAGCTTAAATGCCTCCTAAGTCTGCAGTGTCCTGTCAGAACCCCCACCATTTGGTTTAGGGCTTTTCGACTGAGGCTCAGCAGCCATCTTGTCTTGGATTTGCTAGGTCCATGTATAAAACTATGGGCCTGCCTGCATCCTCTATTTCTCCTCCAATCCT
>NW_019424335.1:0-1913 GCF_000390285.2 Anoplophora glabripennis | reverse complement strand
TTCACGCTGAAGCAGCAATAAAACATGAAAAACCTCGAGTTTCTCGGCGACTATAAGAAATAGATTCTAACACACCTTAATAAAATCGAAAGAAATTTATATCTTACATCTTAGGCCAGGAAATATGGAGTTGGACGCGACTTTTTGTTTCGGCAAGCTGAATTTATCACTATAGACGCTAAATATTATGTACAATAACATGCATATTAGTTTCCCCAGTCATAAGAATGGGGGGAAGATTGTTTACAGGGTGGTTAATTGTTCATTTCCACGAGTAAACAGTAATGTACTTTTTTTCGTCTTCAAAAGACCTACAAAACTAGCCATCTAGCGTAAAAAGATATTGATTAGATCAAAAGTTATAAACGCAATAAGTTTATTTATGACTTTTGAATTAAACATTTATAAACTGCGTTATTATTACTAGAACGTTTTGGCATCGCATCCTCTCATTTCTTATCACTGTCTAATAACACACGAAATCTGGAATCGGTTGAATAGTTTACAAGTTATGGACAATACTTATAAACAAATTAACTAATTATTAGTCTGGACGATCCCGAGCATCTTCCACAATCGCACTAATACATTGAAATCTACATTTTTTTTTAAATTTCAAATTTGTATCCTGGATTTTTTTTATTTTCTAGCCTTAGTTGCAAAATGATATATAATATTCGAAAAGCTTATGAAAAGATCTTTAAGTTAAAAAAAATTGTCTAGATTCGTTGAAAAACAACTGAGTAACAGACTGTCAAAGTTGACGGCCTATTGTTAAACAAATTAGGTTGGTAGCGGCAAAAAAAATACTGTCATAACCGGCAACCCGAGTACTTTCCCAGATAAAAATATTTTATTTGCGGAAGTATGTTAAGTGCATAAGAAATAATGTTAAAAGTCAGAGGGTCGCTTGATTCTTCGACGAGCCGTGGCTAGGCGGAAGGGTGGGGGAAGCGAACGACAGCGAGTCCGAAGAAAATGATAATATTCATAGTCCTGCCGTTAAAAAGCGAAATTCGCTTGAAAATAATATATTTGACAGTCTGTAACTCCGTTGTTTTTCAACGAATCTTGACGATTTTTTTTTAACTTCTCTCTTCATAAGCTTTTCGAATATGTAATAATATATAACTATATCATGCGCGTAAAAAATAAAAAAAAAATCCAGGTTGCTTTGAAATTTAAAAAAAAATTATAGATTTCAATGTATTATTATGAAATCTACCAAGAAAAAAATCAGTGCGAATGTAGAAGATGCTCGGGATCGTCCAGACTAATAATTAGTTAATTTGTTTATGGGGCCGTAACTTGTAAAACTATTCAACTTTCCTATTCCAGATTTCGTATGAGTTATTAGACAGTGATAAAGAATGAGAGAATGCGATGCCAAAACGTTCTGGTAATAATAACGCAGTTTATAAATGTTTAATTCTAAAGTCGTAAATAAACTTCTTCTATTTATAACTTTTAATCTAATCAATATTTTTTTTACGCTCGAGGGCTAGTAAAAAAAGTACTTTACTGTTTTCTTGTGGAAATAAAAGGAAAAAAGTTATAAGCAAAAAATATGAATTTACGTAAAAATTATACAATTAACCAGCCTGTAAACAATCTTCATTTTATTTTTTTTATGCAAAAGTGTTTGAGCTTGTTGAAAATCATCCTGCTACTAATACTAGAAGAATTTCTGTACGTCTGGACAAAGTAAGCTGTGCAATACACTTTGCGAGAAAACGGACTGCTTCCCTATCATTACCAACTGGTACAGGAAATTCTCCCACGGATCTTCCACAAAGAGCTGGTCTTTGTGAATGGTGGAGCAGTCATCTGGATACTCTTTTAAGAACCCTTTCTGTGACGAAGTTACATCAGAGATGGAATCTTAAATGATGAAGTTTTTAGAAAAAACTCTG
>NW_019424334.1:0-1897 GCF_000390285.2 Anoplophora glabripennis | reverse complement strand
AAAATATTGCGAAAGACACCCAACAAACAGACCTAACCCTACTTCAGCGGTAAAATTTTCTCATTTTCAAAAGGGGCAGTTTTAAAAGGCTAATTCAATAACAGAAACGTTTTTACTTCCCTCCCACTCCAACAACAGGTGTCTACAGGCACCACGCTCCACACAAATTCGAAAATACCAACCCAGTTTCGAAAACTTTTTTCGAGGATTTTTAGTTTATGCTAGATTTTGTCTTTTTTTCTAAAAAAATTTGAGATGACTCATCGAAAGTTTTTGCTCGAAAAGGTGAAGGGATACCGAGTTAATAAAAAAAACTAGAAGTTTCTTCTAGGGTGCCAGGGCTCCGAGAAAGCAAACCATGCGTAAAAATTCTCCCCAGGGACCCAGAGTTGTTGCCAAAATAACTGGTTTTCTAGTGATTTCGGGGGGTGGAGTTATTAATTTGATTATTACCTAGGTTTTTGTTTCACTTTTGAACACTTTCATTTTTTTAAATGGACACTCCTTTTTTGTGCAAATGAAAAAATAAGAATTAGAGGCTTACGTACCCGCTTAAACTAAAACTTCAACTTCAAGAACTTCACACTTTTCAATATTCTCCCCTTTTCATATCACAAAAATAAGCTCAAATGTTTGTTTCAATTCTTAGCCCTTCTTTTTTTTAATAAGAAAATAATACGGACAAGCCAAGGACTTCAAAACAAAGAATGTTTGGAACTCACTCACTGCGTGTTGCCGACCATAGACTTATAGAGATGGACTGCACGCTTCATAGGATTTTCTGTCCGCTAGATGATGCGCGGTCTATCCTATACGTCTATGGTGCCGATTACGTTTTATACATGTACGCCGCGTGTGTCCCCGGATTTCTCCTTATGTTTTTAGCGTGACGCGGTTTCTCGACCCCATAACGGGCACAAAAAAAGTTTCACTTCAAAAATTTTTTAGTTTTCTGCAAAAAAACAATGTTTACAAAGTGTCTAGCTTGGAGAAGACTCTGGATTTTTTTTAATTGCCTTTTTGGCTTAAAAGTTTCCTAAGCATTTTTAAGGAAAAATGTTTGTTCACAAAAATTCCTACATCAAAAGCTTTACCATATGGGTTAAAGCGTTAAAGGTCAAACTAATGGAACATTCAACCGGCCAGAACGGTTCAGCCCCAACCCATCCCCTTGAACACCTCCACTATTGCCTATCCTTAAAAAACGTTTTATTATTTATTTCGGGAGTATGTCGAGGGTCACTATCATCTAAGTTGGCAGAGGGTTGGAAATAGGGGTTAAGGGGTGATTTTTGAGAACTAAGAGTTGATTAAAGGTCATGCAGGCCTATTGGGGGGTTTTTGAGGGCGCTGATGCAGCTCTCGGGGTCAGTATCTTGATTAAACGGTTGGGAGTGTTAAAAATAACGTCAAAATTTGGGTTTTGGATGGACAAATTTATGATGGAAAAATTTCGAGGGCCACAAACTTGGACTACAGGGTTTTTGAGGGTGCTAAATCGATTTCTGAGGTCTGATTTCGAAGGGAATCGTTCCTGAGGGATCAGAACTTGGATTCAAGTGTCTCAGGGACTTGATGGTGATTCAATACCCGTAAGAACGTGGCCATAAGATCACCAATCCGTCGAAAATCGGTCAAAAATGACCTTTTGCACCGTTTAAAAAATTTTTCGCAATAAACCATCTGAAAGGTAATAAAAAATGCCAAATAATGCCGTTTTTCAATTTTGTGCCGGGAAGAAAAAAAGTGCTGAAAATCACGTTACAAATATTGAAATGGCAGCCATTTTTCGGTTATGGAGCCGAAAAATCCGAAAAAAATCACAGGCCTGCTCCTTTGAAAAACCTTTCGAATGCCGCAAACCGCATTTAAAAATATTATTTCTAGCCCGAGTTAT
>NW_019424333.1:0-1899 GCF_000390285.2 Anoplophora glabripennis | reverse complement strand
ATTTCCATAATCTAGCAACCTGACAAGGCATTTTATTTATACAGGACTAGTCAAAATTATGGAAATCCCCAAATATCTCAGCGGGAAAGCATTTTTGGGATAAATGGTCTCAGTATTTTTCGCGGCGCATCTGATGGTAACCTTGACCTCAAGTCAAGGTCATATCAAGATCAAGTCGTTTTTTTTAATGGCGACCCCTTCTTTTCGACCCCGGAAATAGAAAGAGCAGAAAATTTTGGTCAAGGTCAATACAAGGTCAAATGTTGATTTTTACTGATTTTTAACTACGGAATCAGAGGGAGTGACAGTCTTTGCCATGTTGAGATCAATGTCGAAGGAACATGTCAAGGTCATATCGGTTTTTGGAGTAACCAACTCCTTATTTCGACGCTAGAAACAGAAGCGTACAATTCTACATGTTATTATGGTCTTAAACATGAGATTAAGGTCAATGGTCAAGGTCAGGTAGAGGTCAAATGATTATTCCGGCTGTTATTTTTTAATTTCGACGAAGGGATTCACAAATTTTTTAGTGGTCGCAGATGATCGAGTTAACCTATGAAATTCTAACCTTAAAACTGAAAGATAATACGACTATTAAAGGCGAAAGTAGGAAATAAACCGGCCACTGAAAGCAAGAGTAGGAAATGATTCGGCCATTCCTGGCAAAATCGAAGATCAAGGTCACTAAGAAGTACCATCAGGTATCTACTCAAAAAGTGTCACTCTTTCTGATTCCGTAGTTAAAAATAAAAAATTACAGTAAAAATCAACATTTGATCTTAAATTGACCTTGACCTTGTGGTTATGGTCAATGTCATATTCGGATGCAAAATTTTCTTCTCTTTCCATTTCCGGGGTCGAAAATAAGGGTCGTCATTTAAAAAAACCGACTTGATCTTGATATGACCTTGAACCTTGACATTGATCTCAAAGTCAAGGTTACCATCGGATGCGGCGTGAACAATGCTGACACTTTTGTCCCAAAAATGCTTTCCTGCTGAGATTTTTAGGGGTTTCCATACTTTGACTAACCCTGTATAGTAACAGTTAAGATTCATTTTTGTGAGTCGAATTGATTTTGAGTTATAAATTAATTATAAAAATGAGTCTTGCTACTGAAAATAATTTGGAAAATTTTTCTGGAGACCTTTTAAATGCCGATCGAGAAGTATCTTTGAGCTTACTTCCTTTAAAATCAAAGGAAAAGTTCGAGAAGGTATATGAAATATTTTGTAAATGGAGGATGACAAAAAACCACACTAAGAACTGATGAAAGTGTAACGCAAGCGTATCTTTTGAGAAGGAAAGTTATTAAGTGTTTTTCATACAATGTATTTCGTTATTTTAGGCAGAATCTCTTAAGGCATCCAGTTTATAATCTACATATTCCATGTTGAAACGTACTATACAAATAAACGAAAATATGGATATATCACAATATAAAAAAACGTCAAAGTGACACATACTAACCAAATAAATCAAAAGTTTTGATTATGAAAAACGTTAACGTTTTTAAAAGAGGCTCTAGACGATAAGCTCTTATTAATGAAAGTGGTACTAATAATCGGTTTAAATGGGGGATGTCGTCGTGCAGAATTGTGCAATTTAACTGTTAAAGACATAGAAGATACGGGGAAAATTTTGGTTATAACTTTACATGATACCAAAACTAAAAAGAAACGTGTATTTACCGTAGGATCAGAGTGCAACGGATACGAAATTTATCATAAGTATTTCCAATCGAGACACAAATAAGTAAAATACAATAGATTTTTAATTTACTATAATCACGCTAAGTGCACAATATAACCAGTTGGCATCAACAGTTTTGCAAAAATTCCCCAAAGAGTTGCAGAATACTTAAAATTCCCAGATGTTACACTGGCGATTGCTTGA
>NW_019424332.1:0-1922 GCF_000390285.2 Anoplophora glabripennis | reverse complement strand
GATATTCCTCATAAAAAATTAAGAAAAAAATCAAGTATAATTTTTTTTCCAGAGACGCTTCATTTTCGAAATATAGGACGTTAAAGATTTTTTAAAAAATTCGAATTTTTTAAATAACTTCTAAATGAAGAAGGCTATTTAGGCCAAATTTGGCACGACCCATCTTATAAGATATCATTTTTCCATAGAAGTAGAAGTCCCGCAAGCAACCAGTGGCGGAGTTATGGGGACTCAGACTCATTAAGTTATAAAAAAAATTAATACGGCCCTACTGAAAATAAAAAATTATGCTGTTTTTAGATAGAACAGTTTGTTATTGACAAAAAGTGTACATTCACTTTTTTCCTAACTCTTATAGTTTCATGGCAATATTGATTTTTCGGAAGGGTGCTTCTGGATTCTGTCGATAAACTTTAGGAAGACGTTCCTCATAAAACCTAAAAAAAATATAGTACCTATTTAAATTGATCTTATTCTCGAGTATGTGTGAGTCAAATAAGCCATTTGTTTACCCTTCCCTTGGGTTTAACCAATAGTATTAAAATTATTTAGGAGATGCTTCGTTTTTGAGATATAGGGTGTTTAAAAACAAATGATGAAAACAATAGAAATATTTAAGTACCTAACATATAATGTGACTATGTCGTAATGCGACAACGTAACGACCCTTGCAATACTCCTAAATTTATTCAGGACTTTTAAATAAAATAAGATGGCAAACAATACATGAAAATTTATTTGTAAATTGAAACAATCAAAAAATTACCAATTAATATTATACCTAGACAAAGCGAAAAGTGAATCAAAAATGAAATGATTTAAAAAATATTTTGTTCAAAATGGACGTCTCCGGACTGTAGACAAGCACGACATCTTCTAATTATGGAGGTAGTGGCCGATCGACACTGAATTGGAGTTAATTCTCAACAGGTTTGGACTATTCGCTGACTTAGATCTTCTAGGGTATCAACTGGCACCTCGTAGACTTTTTGTTTAACAGTACCCCAAACGAAATAATCCATCGGTGTCAAGTCCGGTGAACATGCGAGCCATGCTGCAGTTCGTCCACGACCACGACCAATCCATCTCCGGGATAATTAACGCTTAACCACTCATTAGGATCTCTACCAAAATGGGTAGGACAACCATCTAGTTGAAACCAACTGTTCATTCGAGTATTAAGCGAAACATCTTCTAACAGATCTTGAAAACCATTTTCAAGGAACTCGGTAAACATGTCAGCATTTAACCGATGCGGAAGGAAGTAGGGACCAACTATAGTGTTGTCCAACACACCCAGCCATACGTTACATTGGAATTCATGCTGAAAACTATGTTCCCTTACCGCCCGTGGATTCTCGTAGGACCAAATATGGTTGTTCCTTTGGTTTAAAATTCTCCTTCGAGTAAATGTTGCCTCATCTGTCTACATTACTTTTTGCGTAAACTGATCATCATTCTCTGCTTGGTTTAACATCCAGTCCAAAAGCACCCTTCCGAAAAATCAATTTTGCCATGAAACTATAAGGGTTAGGAAAAAAAGTGAATGTACACTTTTTGTCAATAACAAACTGTTCTATCTAAAAACAGCATCATTTTTTATTTTCAGTAGGGCCGTATTATTTGTTTTTATAATTTAATGAGTCAGAGTCCCCATAACTCCGCCACTGGTTGCTTGCGCGACTTCTACTTCTATGGAAAAATGGTATCTTATAAGATGTGTCGTGCCAAATTTGGTTTAAATAACCGTCTTCATTTAGAAGTTTTTTAAAAAATTGGAATTTTTTAAAAAATCTTTAACGCCCTATATTTCGAAAATGAAGCGTCTCTGGTAAAAATTATATACTTGATTTTTTTCTTATTTTTCTATGAGGAATATATCCCTAAAGTTTGTAGACTTAATCCTGAAACACCCTGTATAT
>NW_019424331.1:0-1899 GCF_000390285.2 Anoplophora glabripennis | reverse complement strand
ATTCTTTATCATCATTTATGACTCTTTTATAAACAGTCTTGGAACCTTTTTTCACTAGCACTTGTTTTTCTGAAGGAGTTAAAAAAAATGCGGTCTCATCACAGTTATAGATTCTGCTGGGGTCTCTTAGAACTTCCGTTATTCCATTTTTTACAAAATATTCGTGCACCTTCATAAACCAATTCCTAATGGCGTCCTCAGTTACTCCAGCTCGGCTTGAAGTTAGGTTTTGTGCTACTCGGCAAGACACATCTTTGTTTCGTTTTAGAAATCCCTGGTACCAATGTTTTCCTGGTCTCCCATCCTTAAAAGGATTGGGACGATTTAGGTTTTTAATCAATGTGGATACCGCGTCAATTAGTTGAGCTTTAGACACTGGAAATCCAGCATCTCCCAGAAAATGGATCCAATCAACTACTAGGTTTTCTTCTTCAGCTGTTAAGATAGTCGGCTTTCCACTTGTCTTGAAAATATCTTTTTGCTTTTTCTTGTCCTTTAATGTGGTCTGTGGTATTCCATAAATTTGGGAGGCTTTATAAACAGACGTACCTTGCTTCATTTCTTCAAGAGCTTGTTTAATCGCGGCTTTTGAATACTTTTTTTTTCCTTTATTTTTCGCTATTGGTCTAGGTGCCATTTTGCTAAAAATTAAAAAAAGGTATAGAGGTACGGCTATTTGATAAAATGTATGTATTTATTTATTTATTTATTTAATTTCGTTATAAAATAAATTTAAAAAATATATATATCTTAACAACTAAGGCTCTGACAAAATTTGACTACATATTTTTTATAATCTATATCGAAACCTTCTTATTGTGGAATCTAATTTGCTCATATTTCATCTACAAAGGCATACAAAGGCCCAATACACAATCAAACAAAATATTTTAAAATCAAAACAACCAAAATAGTACATGTACGTACATGAGCCCATTTAAGGCGGAATTACCTCCTGGACCATAAGAAGCGGATCCTTATGCCGACGTATTTTTTTTTTAAAGGTTTTGTCAGATTTGTGTCAATATTTTGAAAGAAAACAAATAAAAATAAAATTTTAAACATATTTTTTAACTAAATTAAGAATGTTTTTACTTTAGAAGTGTTTTTTTAGTTCAATTGAAAATTTAAAGTTCGTTGTGGGTATAGCTATTATTAAAAAAAATCTTTTGGGACACATTCTTTTAACATAAAAGACTTAGTTTTCTAGTGAGAAATCTATACGACATATTTTGCTCCTAGCATATATTAAGGCCTAATTTACAGTTTACAAATATATATTTTTTCTAATAGCAGTTCATATAGATTTTAAAACTTGATTTGAATACAACAGAAGAAAACCCTTATTTCGACGTATTACGGCGACATTAGCTCTGGTAACAAAAATGGGGCCTTATTTCGACGTATTTTTTTAAACGTATTTGTACAAGTTTGTGCCAAAATAATAAACCAAAACCAATAAAAATTTATTTTCAAAACCTTTTCCTTTATATAAAAGAAAAATGCAAACCGCTTTGGTAAACAAAAACTTTTAATTTTAGAAATATGTTTAATCACTTCAATCGATGTACTTACCAAAATGCAGACTTAGTTCTCTTAAACAAAACTTGGTTTTCTAGTGAGAAATCTATACGACGTATTTTGCTCCTAGCATATATTAAAGCCTAATTTACAGTTTACAAACATTTTTTTTTCTAATAGCAGTTCATATAGATTTTAAAACTTGATTTGAATGCAACAGAAGAAAATCCTTATTTCGACGTATTACGGCGACATTAGCTCTGGTAACAAAAACGGGCCCTTATTCCGACGTATTCTTTTAAACGTATTTGTACAAGTTTGTGCCAAAATAATAAACCAAAACCAATAAAAATTTATTTTCAAAAGCTTTTCCTTCAT
>NW_019424330.1:0-1899 GCF_000390285.2 Anoplophora glabripennis | reverse complement strand
AAACCTATAAATTAAATCTCTCATAAACCTACAAAAACAAAATCCCACTGGATTAGGGTCGAGGTCAGTGAATAGAGCATATCATTTAAATGTCCAAAATTTTGACTAGGTACATACTGAGGTGGGACACCATCAAGCCAAAACCACGTAGTGTGTCAATTCATAAAAGGTACACCATCAAGAATATCAAGGAAATTGCTTTGAAAAATTGTCTGAATACTTGATTGAGGTGACAATGTACATATAGTACTTATAAAAAGAGGATATCTGTTGATTTCTTGACGTATCGAATTACAAAAAGATTGTCGTGGGGAAGGGGGAAGGTTGGTTCGTTAACACTATCTCCATTCTTTCGCTAAAAGTGTAAAGGTATATAAATTTGTACAAAATTCTAACTCAGCATATTAGAAAACAAGGGAGTTATTAATAAAAATCGTTTTTAAAAATCTTAATTTAAATGCCTTGTATTAGTCCAGGAGATTAAGGAAAAAATGAGGGAAATTTTTCTGAGATTTTTTTGTAGAAAAGTGTAGCACATACAGAGTTTTGATATATAGACATATATGATTTTTCGCGATTTTTGACAAAAAATTGCCAATATCTCAATGAAGATACATTTTTTCTACAAAACTGCTCCTATGAAGAATTTCGATTTTCCCAATAGTTTTCCTATATAATTTTTAAATGAAGTACAATTCTTTGAAAATTAATGATTTAGAGCCAAAATAATGGTCAATTCATTTTTAAATAACAAAAGTGAATTAGGGAAAAGAAAATTGCGTATAATTCTTGGAAAATTTTCTTGGGCAATTTTCTGAGGTTTGAATATTTATGAGCATCAATCGTATCATTTATAGGTTTTCGAATTAATCATGTACTTTTTAATATTTTCCAGAAAAATCTGTTTTCTGTGAAATTTGTAATATAATGAAATTGAAAATTTAAATTTTATGTCAATTGAAAGGTATAATAAAAAATATATATTAATATACTTTTTTAAATTTATTTGTAATTGAAAAACATTTTTAATTTATTTTTTTTAACAATTTTTAATGGACCCCCATATCTAAGTTTCTTATATAGTTAAAACAGCTTAATCGCTGCCGCAAAAAAATTTCAAAAAAGATAATTAATTCGTAATGTACAGTGTACACCCTCGAAAACCTATAAAATGATAAGTTTGATGCTCATAAATATTCAAACTTCGGAAAACTATAATTCACTTTTGTTATTTACAACATTAATTTTCACAGAATCTGTGATGATTTAGAAAATTTACTTAGAAAATATGCGGGAAAACTATTGGGAAAATCGAAATTTTTCCTAGGAGCATTTTTGTAAAAGTTAATTTCGAACAACTTCTGTTTGAAACTTTTTTTCGAAAAAATGCATCTTCATTGAAATATTGGCAATTATTGGTCCAAAAACGCGAAAAATCTTATGTACAGGGTGATAAAATATGTAGCCAACCTTATAGGGCTGAAACTAGAGGTCAAAATAGACTGTTTGAACTATTTACCTAGACACCAAAATGCCCCCCTAACGAGTTACAACCCCTTTAAGTTGAAACAAAAAAGTAAAAATACAAATTTTTCCTAAATGTCCGAAGATATTTTTTC
Source organism: Anoplophora glabripennis (assembly GCF_000390285.2). Classification (NCBI taxonomy): domain Eukaryota; kingdom Metazoa; phylum Arthropoda; class Insecta; order Coleoptera; family Cerambycidae; genus Anoplophora; species Anoplophora glabripennis. Next base: position 280 of record NW_019424330.1, on the reverse strand, counting down.
CAAATTTGGCACACGACCAACGCTAATAAATAGCCATGTTTTGAAGTGAATATCAATAAAATGCATTGACGACATGGGGGTAATGTAGGGGTAGTCTTTCTTTCACCCTGTATTTTTTATACTCCATATTTTGATGACTTATGCAGCATCATTGGACAGATAATTTAATTTTAAAATGTTTTTTTATTTTGAATTTTTTTGGTACGACTAATATTAAACGAGATAATTTGATTGTATTGACTATTTTAAAGTAAAAAAAAAGAATGGCAAGTAAGGTACT
>NW_019424329.1:0-1900 GCF_000390285.2 Anoplophora glabripennis | reverse complement strand
ATATACAGGGTGTACCATTTAACACTCCTGCTGCCAATATCTCCGAAATGAAGAAATTGTTAGTTAGTAATCTTTCAGTATAGATGGCGTGGCGATACGAAAATTGTTTTGATTCTTGGAACGTGGAAATGCAGTCCATCTGAAAGATCGTTAAATTTTAAGTAATTTTTGTAATATATAGTTTTCCCCAATATTTACTTGTTTTCAAGATATGTTGATCCGAACAGGAAAATCTATTATTTTATTTAAATCACACTGAGCCAAATATTCTTTTAAAATATTGTTATAATGACTTTATTCACACCACATACTTACTAACTAACAAACAATAAAATATAAAAAAACAAATGATCAACTACAGAAAAAGTAACAGAAAGTATTTGAAATAACAACGGAGATGTAGATGTTGTTACTGAAGTATAAGTGAAAACAAAGATAAATGTTCAAAATTACGACATCAGCATTAATACACAATGTTAGTTTTCTCGTTAGTTTGACATTACAAGCTCTTAATAAAGTGTCACGATCTAAAGCCGCCGTAACTGCATAAATTTTATTATACAAATCTGCCATGTCTTCTATAGGGTCCTGATATACTGTTTTTTAAATGACCTCAGAAAAAAATCTAATGGGGTCAAATATGATGAACGAGCCGGCCACCTTATAACTCCGTTACTAGGTACCTAACCACCTTCCCGGAAACCTCTGATTCAAGTATTCTTGCACAGCATTAGTATTGTAGGAGAGAACCATAAACCACTTGTTTTTTTATAATTTATTGTTTGTTAGTTAGTATGTAGTGTGAATAAAGCCATTACAACAATATTTTAAAAGAATATTTTGTCTCAGTGCGATTTAAATAAAATAATAGATTTTCCTGTTACATCATACATTGCATATTGCAGTCGACATATCTCGAAAACAAATAAATATTGGGAAAAATTTTATATTACAAAAATTACTCAAAATTTAACGATCTTTCGGATGAAATCACATTCCAGAATCAAACACTTTTTTAGTATCGTCACGTCATCTATACAGAAAGATTTGAACTAACAATTCTAGCTGCAATTTGAAGCTATTCGAGGGACCTAACAACCCCTGTTTCCGGAACTAAAATAAATTTCTTCATTTCGGAGATATTGACAGCGGGAGTGTTAAATGGCACATTCTGTATAAGGGTGTTTGTAAATAAGAGCGAAGTAATTTAGGAGGTGGTCGCCGAAGCTATTTTGTGAATAAAGTTCATATAAATGTAGGTCAAAATATGCTTAATTTCCGAGATACCTACAGTGTTTAAATTTTAATTTTTTACTTATTTTTAGTATTTATTTCAAAGAGTTTTAAAGATATCTATTGACTCGAAATTTGAAAAAGGTTTTGGAAGGATAAATGTACATTTTTTGGGTTGATAAGAATATTTCTACATTCACCAGTGGCGTTCGTTGAGAGAATGCCACAATGATCCCATTATTCTGTGATCGAGCAGTGTTTTAACTTTTCTGAAGATACATATACTCCCAAAATGAGTTTAATAAAGTTTTGGACAAAATGAAATGCCTTCAATTAAATAAATACACTTAAACTTATAGAAAAACTCTTTTCTTAATCCAAGATTCTATGTTCTTGAACAGATCTAGAGGTACCAAATAAAAACAAGAAATAGAAGAGATTCACTTCAAACATTTTCAAAGATCAATCTTTTCCCTAATTTCAAATACTTAAAGTAATGTTTCTAAAACAATTTGGACAACAAATGGCATCTGAAAGAACTGTCTGCTTTATTTCTTCATATTCTGTTATTGTATCATGCAAGAAGGAACCTAGGTACTTTGATATTCTGGAACGTCTTTTGTTCTTTTTTTCGCCCTTTTAATCCATTTGAGAAGTTATTATTTTT
>NW_019424328.1:0-1900 GCF_000390285.2 Anoplophora glabripennis | reverse complement strand
ACCTCGGTTGCGGACTTGAAGATTGTGCGGGAACATTTTGCAACATATTCTCGATTCGTTCTAGAGACATTAACGACAGATAAATGGGCGTTTCCCTATAAATTAGTTAAAGCAAGACATCCATAACGTATTTTTATAATTTGTAGGCACCTAGTCCTAGATAGCTTTATTGACAATGTATATTAGGCCGATTAAAAAAATCGACTGTCTTTTTTTTTGGTGGGTGGAGGTGAGAAGAGATGCCTGTAAAAATCGGAACTCTTAATATTAATATTTAGAGGTCGCGCATCGCGATTTTCTATTTTTCATTTAAATAACATGGGAAAAATTATTTTTCAATTTCAGAATTTTATATCTTAAAAACCAATAGACGGATTTAAATGACTGAAACGTTTTCTTGTAGGGAATTGAACGTTCTATAAAATATGTACCTTATCATTTTTTGATAAACCTAGTCGTACAAAAGTTATTCTAATTCAAAGTTAAAATGTTATAATTACACTTTTTTCTCCAGTTTCAGGTAAAAGACTAAAATTATCATAAAATATTATAAAAAAAGCATTTAAAAGTTAAAATTTATCAAGTCTTTCAAATTAATAAATTAATATTACTGAAATACCCATCATTTCTGAGAAGAATCAATTAAAATCCTTTTTATTGTATTAAATAGTATTTGAATTTTTTTTTTAAATTATTTCTTTACTGACGATAAATGACTTTTCTTACAGGGAATCACAATTGGTAGAATTTCCAAGGAAGATTTTATAACATGTATTTCATGATAACGTTAAAAAAGTGTAATTATAACAAAACCTTAACTTTGAATTTCAATAACTTTTGTACGAGTAGGTTCATCAAAAAATGATAAGGAACCTTTTTTGTAGAACGTTCAATTCCCTGCAAGAATACGTTCGGTCGTTTAAATCTGTCTATCTGTTTTTAAGATATAAAATTCTGAAATTGAAAATTAATTTTTCCCATATTATTTAAATGGAAAATAGAAAATCGCGATGCGCGACCTCTAAATATTAATATTAAAAGTTCCGATATCTACACGCATCTCTTCTCACCTTCCTGAATCTATTTCAGAAAGGATTTTGGAAAAAAATAGTCGATTTTTTTTAATCAGCCTAATGTATATATCCAAGTATATTTATGTCACAAAATAAAATACATTAAAATTGTATTTAAAATATATATGTGTAGCACCCGACCATTAGTCACTTAAATTTAAAAAATAAACATTTATATTAACAACACAACAAACTAAATAGTTAAAATGAGTGTAGATAGTAAAAGCAAATATACAATAATATTAATTTATTATTTAACGATATTACTAGTGCTAACTTATTAAAGTAGTTTAAAGACAATGATTAGATATTAACATAGTTATTACAACACATATAATTTTATTTAAAGTAGCTATATCTATTAAAGACCCACTAAAAATTTTGTGTTATAAAGACAAATATCGAAATTTATTTTGAATTGACCAATACAATATTCATTTTTCTGTCAAAATGGTATGGACTGGGATAGACAATACCGTCATTGCATGGTGCTGCATGTCAGTAGAAGTGTTGTTACAATAGTAAATTGGTATGTTTAGAATTACTTTGCAAAGTACTCCTATTAAAAGGTGTTAACAAATATATTTTAAAATATTTACATTTGTACTTATTTTGTAATATAATACATATTATTTTATATAAAGTAACATTTTCAGTTTAGTTTCTATACGCCTATAAAAAGGCCTAATAAATAAAAGTGATACAAATAAATAGATCGTTAATAGCAATCAATATTTGCCTAATGTCTTTTGACTGAATATATCATGTCATAAATGCATTCTAGATACTCTTTTAGACTTCAAGCCCTTAATTACGCTCAGATATTA
>NW_019424327.1:0-1903 GCF_000390285.2 Anoplophora glabripennis | reverse complement strand
TAATGAAACACGATACTTACAAGGCATTTAAATTGGTTAAGCGATAATACTGATGACTTGGAAATAGCTAGGTATATAAACTGCTAAGAAAATGCTTAGGGTCCTGATTCAAACCCCCCACTTCACATGTTCCTAGCAGAAGGATAGATCTTTGGTTCTTGAAACTGGAACATTTATTAAAACTGTATTTTCCAAGTTAAAAAATAAGAAAGGAAAGTGATTATGTTAGGTGAAACACGAAAAATACATGCTTTATATATAGGGCTGTCAGAACTGGGCCGCGGGACATAGGCGTACGCATTATTTATTAAAAAGCAACAAATTAAATTGTCTATAACAAACCATCATAAAATGGGCACGATAAAAACGCAACATCCACACGATAAAAAAAACAACAGTATACTAACGGGAAAAAGCATTTTGAGGCAGCAGTTTGTGCATGTCTCGGTTCACCCGCTTGGCACGCCATTGAATTGCGGCTCACTCTGACAGCCCTATTTATAACATATATATTAATAATACACTCATAGTTTTTTCAGATGAAATCAAAATTATTTCAAAATATCAGAAGGACCACACGTCGTTTTTAAAAAAAATGGTGAGTAATTGTTCCGGTTATTTCATCTTCCAAAATGGACGAATGAATTTTTCTGAAGTTATTAGATTTAAATACAATATTGTACACTGAAAAAAAAGTATAAGGATCAAATGAGCAGATAGTTTCAAATGGAATTATTTGCCGTAAATGTTATTTTATTCTATTCAAATGTACCTATATAGGTATTTTCGTACACACTTGAAGCTACACTTGAAAAAACGCGGACAAACACCCATTATCCATCGACATTGCCAGTGCCGACACCGGGGATCGAACCCGGACCAGAGTAGGAAGCCTAGCCGAGAAATGCTTGCCACCGCACTCTCGACCGACTGCGCTACCGTGGCGATTATAATCAAACTTATGTTTTCTTGAAAGAAAATTGTAGCAGGTTACAGAATGGCATAGGTGGAAAGTAGCACTATAGATGGAGCTACTTACGCTCTGTGTATACACATCTCCTTGTGAGTAATGACACTAAAGGAGCTGGATCGTTCTAACGACATAATGATGAGGACCATCAATAAGTTCCAAACCGACCTATGTCTGGTTGATTAAACTTACGAACAATCCTAGCTATTCCACTAGGTGTTGTGAGTTTGAAACAAAATATTTTTTATTACTGAGAAATATTTATATCCAAATATATTCTTAAAATAAGTCATTTGACCAAAACTATTTCTATTAAACAAACGATATATACTCGTAATACAATGCAAAACATGTTTCTATAAAATCTATGTAAATCATAAAATTAAGAATTCGTTTAACCGTAAGTATCAATTTTTTTAAATGCTGCCTATTTTTAAGAAATTATATTTCTGGGTAGAAATTTAAAGTATTTAATTAAATAAATAATTTTCTTGCGTATATATAACTCCTTTTTGAACCCTTCAAAATTGTTAGACTATTTTTTTGAAATTTTGTAAGGCATTCCACAAAAAGTCATGACTTTTAAAATATCCTGTACAAAATCCAATATTTTCTGAAAATACTTTTTTCTACTTTTATTTCTAACATTTGTTATAAGGCGAAAGTAAAACAATTTTCAAATTTCACTATCTTGAACGTTGCTATCAAATTAAAAGTCATCACTTATATGCAGTTAATAACTTAAGAATGTAGGTAATATCTAAAAATAAACTAGCCTCATTTTCTTAAGAAGTCAGCTGGGAAATTAAGGCTATAAAACTGTTTCCACTATTGTGATTGATTCAAATGAATCAATGAACTTTTCAACGTTAGTGCTCCAAATGTAAAATTAAATTTAAAGAATATTCTCGAAATAATTTTCATTTTGCTGCA
>NW_019424326.1:0-1901 GCF_000390285.2 Anoplophora glabripennis | reverse complement strand
TATTTTGAGCTAGCTCGAGTTGCATCTATTTCATTACATCTATAAAAATTTTGCAGCAGTTCAAATTATTATACAGGGAGTTTAGAAAATAACATTTTAATACTTTCCATGGCATCGTTTTGGTCTGCACCTGCACTTCTTCCCTAAATTTGCAAATAATTATTAAAATCTCTACGTCAACTGAGATTATATATAATTCGACATTTTTTGGGACGGATTTCTTGTATTTTCCAAGGAGACACGGTAAAAGTCATTGGCACAATTTTCAAGAAAAATTCAACACATCGCAATTATCAAATGTGTTTACAGATACAGGCCATTTTTTATTTTTAGTCGTTTCTTTTTTTGTGATTTAAAAAAAAATTGTGACAATTTTTGATAGTTTAGAAGCACCACTGGAATTTACGAAAGAATTGACGAGAAATCCTCTTTGCAATAATAAAAATTTCAAAAAATAAAAAAAATTATAAAAATGCACTGTATCTTTCAATCGAATAAAAATATTGAAATGCAGTTTTCAAAATACATTTTTTTTTAAATTGATCCCTTGATACTTTACTACTATTTGTCCTCCTTGGGAAATACAAGGAAACTTCCAAAAGTATCGAAACTACACCAATTAAAGACTTGATTGAATTTTTTATAACAGGTAAACTTGCACTAACAGGATTCGTAAATATTTGGTAAATAATTTGAAAAACAATAGTTTCTAAAAAACGATAAACCAAAAATTTTATGATATTACGCTTACCCCTATGTGGCGTCGGACTCGGTTGCTGCAACAGCGTAGCCAATCCGTGATAAACAGCACCGGCTTTAGCCACTTCCAGTGTGACGACACTGCTCGTCCTCTGCAGAAACTCCGCAGCTTTCTCCTGAGTGATTCCAAGTAACGACTGACCATCTACCGACAGCAATTGATCACCAGCAGCAAGCCGGCCGTCTCTGTCAGCCGCACCACCTGGCACGACGGATTTTATGTAGATTCCTAGGCGTTCCTGCCCCGCGCCTTTCGCTGCGACTATGGAGAGACCCATTCCACCACCTGCCTTGTGTAGTCGTATCACCTGAATCTAAAATAAAAGATAGATAGAAAAAAAGATAAAAAAACAATACAAAAAAAAGTTAATAAAACAAAATTATTGATAACAAAAAAAGTACGGACAAGTTTATACATATAAATATTGACAAACTAAGGCACATTAAACAGTAATTGTCAAAAACTAAGTTCAACTTACAGATTCTATCAGATACAAATTTTTATAGTCATTTCGTTGATTTTAATCTTAAAGTATATGTATCCTGTATATATTATTACAATTATACAGGGCGTTAATATACTTTTGTCAGTAATTTAAAGCGGTGAAAAAGGAGCAAACACTGAGTTAACTGATGTCACAGACTTGTATCGGAAGGTTAACGTCATAGATAAAAATGCTATTTAAAAAATGTGTTTAAAACTGTTTTGGAACTGTTGGAATACATATGTTTTATCGCGGCGAGTACTTACAAAAAATTCTGTACTTTTGACGAGTTTGTAGGTTTCTTATGAAGCCGGACTGTATTTGAAAGTTAGTTTGTAATGCATTGTTGTAGTGCTTGCTGTGCTGTTTTTCGAGAGTACATTTAATAGACTTATTTTAAAGTTTTTTTTTTTGGAAATGGCGTATTTATCTAGAAATTATGATTATTATGATATGCTCATAATTTATGGCGAGCGAAGCAAACGAAAATGCCCACAGATCTTGTCAAGTGTACCGTGCAAGATATCCTGAACGACGTGCCCCCGCAATCAACCAATATTTTCATTTACACTTTACTTAATTTCCACCTACCTCTGGCTGCGTCGTGCTCAGAGCTGAAGGTGGCCTGGGGGCAGACATGTAGACAGTCCAGTGCCC
>NW_019424325.1:0-1903 GCF_000390285.2 Anoplophora glabripennis | reverse complement strand
GCTTCCGAATTTCGACAAGTATACCTTTTCTTTGTAGTATCCTTTAGAGTTTACAGAAATGTAATAAATTTTGACTTTCAACATATTTTTTTCTTCGGATGTACCCCTTCAATTACCTGTATCGACGACACTGCTTTTCAGAAAGAAACCGTTTGCACATTATTCTTAACGCACAGTTGATGTTTACTCGTGTACAAATTTTGACATTTTTATCTTTAGCCGATTTAAAGATAATTAAGGAAAACCGTTTGGAAAAACCGTTTGGAAAGTAACAACTTAACACACTGTATATCGAAAACAGGGTCTAAGAAAAAAATGTTACATGAACTGTCCCCATTATTTTACCATGAGGAACTTGCACAGAAGTTTTTCTGAAACATGAACGGGACACCCTGTATAATAACAATAAGTGATAGTAATTTTTTTTTAACCCCTGGCCAGGGATGAAAAAAGATAAAATAAAGGTATTTTTTTCAGATAACTCAAAAGGGGTAAGAGCTAGAAAAAAAAGTTTCTTATAAAAGTTATAGAGCATAAAATTCTACATAAAAATGGTGTATTGACTTTTTCTTGTACTATTAAAATTAACAGCGTTAGAGAGACTAGAAGTTAAGGGATGATTTCAGAAATTTAAAAACTCGAGCAGAAAAATGAATGAATTTTATAATTTTTTTTTTCAATCTACTGAAAACAAAATGTAAGTTTTCTTTTCAGAGAAATAGATATATTTTTTAATTTTTAATAAAAAAGAACAATTTAAATTTTTTAATCGTTAATTTTTATGATTTAACACTAAAACTATTTTTTTCTATGCCATTCGATTGATTATTTAAAATAATGATGTTTTCGAAATTTAGTTTTACGACAGATAAAAAATCACATTCGTTTTGTGAAATTGTAACTTTTTTATTAAAAATTAAAAAATATATCTATTTCTCAGAAAAGGTAGTGTACAATTTTTAGACTAGATTGAAAAAAAAAAAATTATAAATATATTCATTTTTTTGCTTATGATTTTTTAAATTTTTGAAATCATCCCTTAACTTCTAGTCTCCCTAATGCTGTTAATTTTAATAGTACAAGAAAAAGTCAATAGACCATTTTTATGTATGATTTTGTGCTCTACAACCTTTATGAGAAACTTTTTTCTAGCTCATCCCTTTTGAGTCATCTTGAAAAAACCCTTCATTTTATTGTTTTTCACCCCTGACCGGGGGTTGAAAAAAATAACTATCACTTATTACTATTATTATCTTTAAGCTAACTCATATCAAAAGTTCAGTCAAGTTGACCAAAACTGCGATTTAAAGGCCCATTTAATTGGACTATAAGTATAAATTAGTAGATCAACCCGTTAACCACATATTCTTTGGACAAAAATAATGGAACTTTTCTTATGCCACTTTTCATTTGGAAGCCCCATTTTCAAAATACAGGGTGTCAAAATTAAAATTTAAAAAATGATTTTTATTGTTAACTTCGTTGATTGTAGAGATATTTATTTGAAATTTAGCACATATTTTGAACTTAAGGTCGAGGTTGCCCCTTTCACTACTACTACTTGTAGTAGTTGATGAATTTGTAACAACCCAATATTAGAAAGGCGGGGGTATACCTGCACTGCAATTGGCACGTGATCTACGAGACAACAGTTTGGGGACCTTTGGTCTACAGTATCGAACGCCCCGCTATAATCTAATAAAACTAGACAAATATCTCTACCGTTATCACAAGCACTAAAAATATCCATAAAACTAAGCATGCTGTGGAACTACCATGAGATTTATGAAATTATTTTATTTTATTTTTCATTAAGGGGTAGTTTGAACCTTCTGGAATATGAGGCAAAAGTTTTATACATGAAAAACATTTTTTTTTTGTTTAATTTGCGCTTTTCCTGAAG
>NW_019424324.1:0-1925 GCF_000390285.2 Anoplophora glabripennis | reverse complement strand
ATCGGTTATGATCGTAAAATTTCCGACAGTCCGCTGTGCATCGACTTAACGACTATCATACGTCTAGTTTGATGAAAATAGACAGTATAGGCACATGTTTTGTGGGATACATGATCACATCGCGTTATGATGGAAAATTATGTAAGTATCTAACTGTTTTATGGCTTGTAGTTGTTTTGTTTTTCAAATGTAAATCTTCTAAAAATTATTATTTTGTAGGTCCTATTAGAAACCGCTGATTTTAAGTTTTACATAAGATGGAGCAACAAAAGGTTAACGGTGACAAAGAAGAGCATGGTCAATCAACTAGAGGAAATAGAATTAGATGGAATGAAGCTCAACCTTTCAGGGGATGCTTCATTCTTAAGGTGGAAGAGTTATAGTGCAAATTCTCATGTAATGCAAGAAAATACGAGTGCACCGTTACTAAGAAAATAAACTGGACAGTTTTGGGAGCGATTTGTCATCATTTTTAATACGTAAATGTATGTTTTATGTTTACATTAGAACCTTAGCTTGTAATTACAGTTATCCAATAAAATTTCTGAAAACTGAATGTCATTTGTTTTTAACTCGTACAGGGTATACAACAGTTTAATACATTTATTATTATAAAACTTATAACCAGTACTAGATGTTCTAATAACGATATGGAACACTTTAATAACAGTTATTGCTATTATTTCGTAAAAGGTATAAAAAACGTTGTATACTAGTTATACAACAATTTAATAAAGAATTAGGTTTATAGTCACTATACAACTGTGCTAGCAGTACGCGTTTTATATCCAATATTCACCTGTTTAACTGTCACATATAGTATACAATGGTCTTATAATGGCATATAGAATTCTAATAAAGAATAAAGCGCATTTCTTTCAGTGTATAAATCACATTCTCATACCTGTTTGCTTTTATTCCCCTTATTTCTGCCGAAGGAAATAAAATGCTTTTCGAAAAAACTCTGCAATCATCATGGAATTCGGTAAATTGTCTGATTAGGCTTTAGCATAACCTTGTTCAGTCATGTTACAAATATTCTTGAGAATATTTAAAAAACTAAAAATTAATTATGATTATTTAAAATAACAAATTTAGATTCAAAATATTATTTAGGTAGTAAATAATATTATGCTACGCGCGGAAAGCTCACTTGAACTAAACGTCGTAAAAATTAAATATTATACCTACACAGACTTAATTATTTTGCTATATAGGTGCATATTTAGGTATACCTACATAACAGAATGGAAACCAGTTAGTAAATATAACAGCACATTAGTATCGTTATCGTATCCTATGTAAACTAAAAATAATAAATATTTTTAAGTAAGGACCGACATCGTTTTCTAATGTGGAGCGGCCAGTTTACTTACCGATGACGTCGCACCAATAGCAACTCGTTCTACGACACGCCCCTACAGGATGCTCATCTCCAAATTTCAATGTACGATTTAGTCAATTTTCGAGTAGAATTTTTCACAAAAGATTTTATAATTAATAACTTTAAATAAGGCCATATTCAAATATGTGAACTAAAATAAAATCTCCGGCATGTGCAAGAGGCCTATTATCTACAACTTAAGGTACTTAGAGTAATTTTTCACTAATTTGTTAACTGTAAAATAAAGGTCGAACGCAGAAATATCAGTTTTCGAAAATTGCGCAATATTATTGCAAAAAGCCATGGATGTTGGAAATTTATGGAAAAAACGTTAAATCCAATGACCATCATGTGTGCCAAACGCCGATTCAATTGACCTTGAAATTGTTCGTGTGTGTATGTGTGTGTTCGTTTGTTTTTTGCAACTAATTGTTTAATTATTAAACGTTAATTTTAGAAGTATCGTAGATGTACGTTCCAATTGATACAAAGAAACGTATCGAAACCGAAAAATTTCAAAAAATTAAAATCCCTGCCACGT
>NW_019424323.1:0-1901 GCF_000390285.2 Anoplophora glabripennis | reverse complement strand
AGCAACATTTTTGTCAGGGATACAACTAATTCACTATATTTCCTATTGCACTAGTATTCAAAATAATATATAGGATCTGATAATGTAGTCTTTAACACGTTCGCTGCTCATGCCGACACTGTGTCGGCATCAGCATCTGTATGGGTGTGCTCACGCCGCATATGTGTCGGCTGAGATACTATTGTCTTATAACAGAGGCAAAATGCTGAGCACTGCAGTTGAGCTTTCGCCGCTGTAGTAGCAAGTTGGAAGAGGTTAGAATTGTGCGAGTTCGAGCGTGGTTCGGAATTTTAACGTCTCTAGATCCCACAATGGCAGATGACATAGTTCCTGGCCCATCGGGATTTAAAAGGCCAAGAATTAGAAATCCAAAACAGTTAACTGACGAAGAATTGCTTGCACTAGCTTACTTTTCTGATTCGGATGAGGAGCCTTTTGAAGACTCCGGTAGTGAATGGAGCGGTGAGGAGGTGGCCGAGGAATTCGCGGAATACGCTGATGAAAGTGACAACCCTGAAAGTGACCCTGAACCTTCTGCTGACGAACCAATTATTGTACAACAAAATGATAATATGGAGTGGGTAGAAAACCCTCCAATGTTAAAAAATATTCCATTTGTTGGGCAGAAAGAACTAAAGGTGCCCATACCTGGCGATGGTAAACCTATTGACTTTTTTTATCTACTTGCCGATAGTGAATTATTTAATATTCTGGTTAGAGAAACAAATCTTTATGCCGAATATGTATTGTTGCATGAAGATCAGGGGCCTCATTCCAGAATAAGCAGATGGAAGCCAGTCGATAGAAAAGAAATGTCTGTATTCTTGGGTATTTCCTTTTTTATGGGAATACTTCAGTTGCCCAGGTTACGGGACTATTGGCGAACCGATCGTTTGTATAATTTGTCATTGAGAAAGTATATGAGCAGGGATAGATATTTGATTATATTGCGGTGTTGGCATTTTGCTCCGAATCCTCCAGACGGCGAAAGATTGCCAGCTGACCGATTATACAAAGTTCGTCCTTTGATAGAATTTTTTAATAACAAAATATTTACGATTTATTCACCTGGAAAAAATCTTAGTATTGACGAATCTATGCTTTTGTGGCGTGGCCGACTTTTATTCCGTCAATATATCAAAAATAAAAAGCATAAATACGGCATAAAATTTTATTTACTCACAGAAAGTAATGGGACAGTTTTGAACATGCAGATTTATACAGGAGTTTGTGATGACTTAGGTGGTAAAGGGCATGCTGCAAATGTTGTCCTCCGCCTCATGACCAATTACTGTGATAAGGGCCACAGTCTTTATATGGATAATTACTATAATTCTGTGACACTCGCCAGGCAGTTGTTGGACAAAAATACTTACTGTACAGGAACTTTGCGTGCGGGAAGAAAGGAAACACCCCACGACGTTAGTAAGGCAAAACCGAAGACTGGTGAATTCGTCCATCGGTATGGAGGAAATGTATGTGTGGGCAAGTGGAAGGACAAACGTGAGGTACTTTTATATTACGACTGAGCACGAAAATAACTTAGAAGAAGTTACTTCCAAATCTGGCAATAGAAAAATGAAACCTACACCAATAGCACAATATAATAAATATATGTCCGGTATAGATCTACAAGACCAAATGTTGTCCTACTATCCATCACACAGAAAGACAATTCGATGGTATAAGAAAGTAGGTTTTCACATTATTGACTTATTGCTTTACAATTCTTTCATGTTGTACAACCAATTCTCTGGACCAAAGATGTCATTTCTAGATTTTCGTCAATCGATTATTGAAACCTTGCTGGTAGACGATAGCAACAAAGAAAATCGAAACCAAACCAAAGAGAATGTCAGACATTTTGCAGCTAAATGTGAAATAGGTGTGCGTGGAAGGAA